>NC_089814.1:691353-817576 GCF_029633855.1 Hoplias malabaricus
CATTTGTTTTAAATTATGCTCTAAACGTGTTGGATTCTCCGTGTTGACACGTAGGGTATAATTTCGCGTTAACACGTTAAGTTTGTGTATTTCGTGAATCATGATGCTTTACTGCCACCAACTGGTGTATGGCGTTATTGCTGAAACAACATAAAGCCTTAACTTAAGAAAGCCACTCAACATCCCAATCCACATATGGTATATTGCCATCGGACGGGACCAGAGCGCTAGCGCGCGGCGCCCGTTAAATGATTTTTGCCGAGCCCGAGAGCGGGTCCAGTGCGCTCAGGGGAACACGCCACGAAGTTCCGCGCCCTCGCTGAGTCTCTACTCCTCACGTGGAAAGAGATATGAATAATCAAAGTTTGGGCCTTTTATCCGCAATTTTTCATCAGTCCACCAGGTGGCACATGGAATGTCCCAACACATGTATATTATATTGGGTTTGGGATGGGGTATTTCCGGCCTCCGAATATATTGGAAGTGGGATGGTTGTCCAATTGCTGTCAAATATATTGGAAGTGGGATGGTTGTCCAATTGCAATATATTCTGATGGTGTCAAATATATTGGAAGTGGGATGGTTGTCCAATGGCAATATATTCTGATGGTGTCAAATATATTGGAAGTGGGATGGTTGTCCTGATGGTGTCTAATATATTGGAAGTGGGATGGTTGTCCAATTGCAATATATTCTGATGGTGTCAAATATATTGGAAGAGGGATGGTTGTCCAATTGCAATATATTCTGATGGTGTCAAATATATTGGAAGTGGGATGGTTGTCCTGATGGTGTCTAATATATTGGAAGTGGGATGGTTGTCCAATTGCAATATATTCTGATGGTGTCAAATATATTGGAAGTGGGATGGTTGTCCAATTCCCATACATCCTGATGGTGTCAAATATATTGGAAGAGGGATGGTTGTCCAATTGCAATATATTCTGATGGTGTCAAATATATTGGAAGTGGGATGGTTGTCCTGATGGTGTCTAATATATTGGAAGTGGGATGGTTGTCCAATTGCAATATATTCTGATGGTGTCAAATATATTGGAAGTGGGATGGTTATCCTGATGGTGTCTAATATATTGGAAGTGGGATGGTTGTCCAATTGCAATATATTCTGATGGTGTCAAATATATTGGAAGTGGGATGGTTGTCCAATTCCCATACATCCTGATGGTGTCAAATATATTGTAAGTGGGATAGTTGTCCAATTCCCCTATATCCTGATGGTGTCAAATATATTGGAAATGAGATGGTTGTCCAATTACCATACATCCTTATGGCTTCAAATATATTGTAAGTGGGATGCTTGTTCAATTACCATATATATTGTGTCAAATATGTTCAAAGTGGGATGGTGTCCCATCACTACATATTGTCATCAGAGCACGTTTTAGGAAAACATAATTGTAATGTCTAAAAATACATTTAGCCATATATCCCATGACTCCCTGATCTCATATCTGTCTTTGGAGTTGTAAAATTCTACTGTCCAAAATCCATATATTTTTTTTGACTTGAATATATTGGAAGTAGGATTATCAGATCTCAGCTTCAGAACAACATAAGAGGTTTTTACAAACGGGTCTATCTTTGTCTGGGTCTATCTTACTCAGCGTGTGAGTTTGGAGAAGATTGGAGAGAATAAATATTTTCACTCAAAAAAACTAAAAGGGGTCCCCCTATGAGTTGTTTTTAAGTGAAAAAATTTATGTCCTCCAATCATCTCCAAACTCACACCCTGAGTTGATGACACTCAGACTTAGACGAAACTGGTCTTACTTTGAAGATATTTCACTCCTAAGCCAAGATCTGATAATCCAACTTCCAATATATTCCAGTCAAAAAAATATATGGGTTTTTGACAGTAGAATTTTACACTTCTAATTACAGAAAAAGGATCAGAGGGACTTGGGCTGTATGGAAACATGTATTTTTTTTAACTATATAAAATGTTTTCCCAAAATGTATAAGTCTTTACTTTAACCATCCCAATTGCAATATATTTGACACAAGTGTTATATATTATATTTAAGCAGTACATTTCTTCGTAGATGTCTTTCAGTAACTGTAAAACATTTATTTTAATTATTTGTAATTTGCTAAGACACATGGAAGACCTTTACATCCCGAGGTAGTGATAGCTTACAACCTGGTCTCACACCTACTTGTGATATAGTCACATATATAGGAGACTGCAATTCATGCTGAAAATATGCGATATGTCACGAATTGCAGATTACTATATCACGAGTAGGTGTGAGACCGGGCTGTAGCTTAACATTACTGGCTGATGTAACTTTGCTAACTGACAAAGCGACACATTTATGTTATGATTAAAACCAATATTTAACAAAAAATATATTCATTAAACACATGAAAAGTGTTGTATTCTAATCAAATGATATTTAAACTCCCGCACGAGTTATGCACAGGGGCCGTGTCTTCATTAATTCAGACTTATTATCCTGGATTTAAGTCCTTTATAGAGTATTTAGTTATTTTTTATAACGTCTCTTCCTTACACATGTAAACAATCGTACACACACAAAAATGCGTGTATTTGTATAACTAAAAATGTGAGTCTGTAAACAAGTTTTAGTCCCCACACCGAGATTATATCCATCTACACACAGACAAAGAGAGAGTCCACCAGTTTCGCTACACTACACTTTGTTTGGGTTTTTATGTACTGTTTCTAATTCTATATTTTTGTTGTGATATCAGTTATAATTGAATATGTATTTTGTCTCGTTCACCAGTGATATTTTTCAGTTACTGTAGTTAAAACAGCATTTAACTAATCCTTACATATTCATGATAGGATTTACATCACACACTGTAGCTGACACGAAACATAAATCCTTTGTGAACGTAGTCCCTACGTTTCATCTGAATTATTCATAACATAGTGAGCGAAGCACTGACCTATGGCTACGTTGAGCCCTACGTGAGCAGTGTGAAGACAGCAATATTAGTAAGCTGATCCCCATAGCAACTGGAAGTTAATTTTTCACAATAAAAAACCTCTGGTGTTTAGTACCTTAAAATTTGTAAACATGCATATTATTATATAACTTCATTCATAACATGCTCTAAAGCTTTTCATAATTGTATATCAAACAAACATCACTATTCTCTCACACTATGTGTGTGACACATACTGAGATTTGACATTGATAAATTATGTGCATTCTTTTAATAGCATACTGCTAAACAATACAGTGTCAATACAAACCCATGGTGAAATTAACTTTCCAGATCCTCCTCTTTCTGTAAACGTATTGTATGTTTAACGATACATTAAGTTACTCATGTTTTATTTAATTATGTGTATCTACTTCTATATATAAATTAAGAGAGGATAAATCTCCTTCAAAATGAAATTGAACAAAAAATTCTGAATTAAAAAAGGGCTTTTTCAGCAGTTCAGTGGTGGTTGAAGTGAGGGGTTTATATATATATATATATGTGTGTGTGTGTGTGTGTGCTTTTAAACGTATTTATATATGTATAATGTTAATACAAAATCTCATAAAAAACATGGTCAAATCCAATACGCTTAGAGACCAACGACATTCCATACACCTGGACCCCCATGACTACTGACGAAGAACACTCAGAAAAGTGACACTGAGCCTGCTGTGGGCCAACGCTGTTTTCTGACTGTGACTCTGAGCCGAGTGTAGTCAATTCACAAAAAACATTATAAGAACGCAGTACCAAAGCATGGCTCAATTTTGCATGTAGGTATTTGAGTATACACTAAGTAGGCTACAAGCTTATTGTTTTTAGTCCAATACACTTTATAAACTTGAATTCCTCTGTTTTTTTTTCATTTGTTTTAAATTATGCTCTAAACGTGTTGGATTCTCCGTGTTGACACGTAGCGTATAATTTCGTGTTAACACGTTAAGGTATTGACGCGTTATGAACGTGTTAACACGTTAAGTTTGTGTATTTCGTGAATCATGATGCTTTACTGCCACCAACTGGTGTATGGCGTTATTGCTGAAACAACATAAAGCCTTAACTTACCAAATAACGGAAACAATTCCAGTGTTTAATGTTCTGAACAATGTTTATGAGATTTTGTATAAACATTATACAAACATAATATTTATATAAACATAAATACGTTTAAAAGCGCACACAAACATATATATATATATACCCCTCACTTCAACCACCACTGAATTTACTGCTGAAAAAAGCCCTTTTTTAATTCAGATTTTTTTGTTCAATATAATTTTGAAGGAGATTTATACTATCTTAACATATATAAGTATGTGGCCACAAATGGGTCCACAATTCCATTTAGACCTAACAGGTGGTGGTGGGGTCTTAGTTCCGAAAAGCCATTTAGTGGACAAAATAGCAGTTGCTTACCTCTTCGTAGTACCACACCATCCCAATCCACATATATGATACGCCGCTTGGTGGACCTTATCGGCCTAGCGCGCGGCGCCCCCTAGACGATTTACATTGCAGAGCCCGGGGTCGGGTCCTGGGCACACGTGGTGAGAGCTAAAAATCCTCAAAGTTTGGGCCTTTTACCCGCACTTTTGCATCAATCCACCAGGTGGCTCCCGGAACGTCCCGATTCCAATATATTCCATTACAGGCAAATATATTGGGATTGGGATGGCGTATATATTTATCATTCGTTGAAGTGTTTTGTAATGTTTTTAATACTTTTAACATGCCCAACATCCATAGACATTAACATTTTTAAAGTGTTGGCTACTTTGATATGGCAACACAAACGTCCTTTCACAAAGTTTCCAACTATCTTTGATATATTTATAATGCCAGTAAACCGACAAACACGTAACCACAGTGAGCCAGCCTGTCCTTCTGAAACTCTTGTCCGAACGCCTTACTTTCAAATTTTCAAGTTAGCTAATGTTACTGCTGCATTACTTAAGGTGGAAGCGAAAAATTTAAAAGCTTCTGAGCGAACACCAGTCAGAATGTCAACACTAGAACTATCAGGATTTTCATATACCCCCTTTTTCTACCAGAGGCTGCCAAATGGCAGTGCTGGGGTAATTTGCAACCCATTAGGCCACCTTTTGTTATGTACATTAAGCCACTACTAGGTGCTAAAACGGGGGGATGGGTGATAGTGTGAACTGTGTTGACTGACAAAGCTCTGAGAGTCACAGCAGGCACAGACTTTCAGGAGTTTAGTTTAGGGCAACAGTCTCAACAAATAAAAAATATTTTGGTACTTTGGCAGTTTTCTCAGCTGCTGATAATTATTATTATAATCTTTCAAAAATATAATGAAATAATACTTGTTTATTTAGAATACACACAATAAAGAATTATTTAAGCTTTTTAGTTTATATTTGTTGATCTAATGCAGTATTATTTGATGTGAAACCTACAAAAACCTTGAGAAATATAAATAAAAAAATCAGTTAAGTAAAAATTGCTCAAAAATAGTATTTAAGTTTAATTTGAGTCATATTTACTTGTCAAGAAAAACACTTTGCCAATGGGGTGAGATATTTTGACTTAAAACAAGAAAAAATGTTTTTTAAGGTTACAACATATCAGAGCTATTTTGACTAATCAATATGCCACTTTTTGCACTGTGAAAACAATCCTACATTAGTACAAAGGAGGCAGTTTTTCAAAAGGCAAATTTACTTAAAATCTGAACTTTAGCTATTTTGACAAATCATCAGTGAGAAAACAATCCAAAATTAGTACAAAGGAGGCAGACTTGAGGTGTTTTGGAATTATAGTTCAAATAATGTCTTTGTGTGAGTTTTAGAGAAAGATGACTGCAGACACTGGAAAACTTGTTAATAAAGTGCATAAACTTTATATAATAAACTGCACCAAAGTAAATAGCCTATCTGGCTACATGCTGAGTGAAATAAAATAGAATAAACCTTTCTCACTATAGTACAATATTACAAATATACACGATGGAGGTAACTGAGATGGGTGTGTCAGTGTCAGTCAGGGTGTGTATTCCCTGCCACATACGCCGAGGGTCAGAGGAGGTAAAGTGCTCCTCAATCCAGAGTTTGTAGCAGTGCTTGGCTATAGCTGTTAGTCTCTTCATATTGCCAGGAACTCCAGTGGGCGGTACAAAGGACGCTTGTACCCTGAGCGCTTCTATGCTGAGGGATGCCATGCCAAGAAATCTCGGACCACCAGTCTTGTTTTTTGCCCTTCTTTTGTATGCATTAGGTTTCTCCATTTATGTGCATCTGCTTTTCTTTTTTCTGTAAATCAGGACCGGCGTTTGTAGCAGTGCTTGGCTATAGCTATTCCTCTCCTCAGGTTAGCTCTGGCCAAGCTGTATGCTTCCCGGCGTCCTGATCTGAAGGCAGCATCTCTGGCTTTGAGCAATGTGCGAACCTCTCTGTTTATCCAGGGCATTTGAATAGGGAATGTTAATTGTTATGGCAAACTTAAATTTAATGATTAAGTATCACCAGGAAGAAAGATCGATGCTCAAAGAATTCTTTGAGGAGAAGAGAGGAATAAGACAGACAGTCAAAGTCAGTCCACACAGTTGTTGATGTGTTTCAGGACAGAGTTAGTGTAGGTGTCCAAGTGGATGTGTGAGCCTGTGGAGGCTCGGGCAGCATACTCACTCCAGTCGGTGTGCTGGAACTGTTGCTGAAGGAAGGAGTCAGCCCCATCCATCCAGAACTTTACAGTTCTGGTTGAAGGCTTAATCCTCTGCATGACTGGAGTGTATTTGGGAAGCAGGAACAAAGAAAGATGATTGGAAAGTCCAAGATGGGGGTGGGGTGTTGTTTTGAAGCTGGTTAAAGTCGAACCAATGCTGAATCCGGTGTTTGTGCAGTGAATGTTAATTTCCAAAAGTGTCTGTCTGTCGTAACTGTAGTTCGCAAGAGTTATTTGCGCAAGAAAACTGGAGATAGCTAAGTACAGAAGTATAACATCACTAAAACCGGTAAGACGCTGAGCCTCGCAGTGTGATCGTGACGCCATCTTGGTCCTGGGAGACCAAGGACCATTTCCTATGGATATCAAGGTCCCAGAATCTGGAGGAAGAGAGGAGAGGCACGGAATCCACATTGCTCGAGGTACCCTGTAAAGTTTCCACAGTAAGTGGCGGTTTGGGGTACCATGTCATCTGCTGGTGTGGGTCCACTGTATTTTCTGAGGTCCAAGGTCAACGCAGCCGCCTACCAGGGAGATTTAGATTACTTTATGCTTCCTTATGCTTCCAAGCGGGGTGGGTTAGTGCAGTGTGTAGTGCTGTTGAGAGCGAAGACACCCGCAAGTTCCACAGCACAAGCTCTTAGCACACGGCCAGGTACACCATCAGGGCCAGCTGCCTTCCGTGCATTCACTCTGCTCAGCATGCGACTGACGTCCGAAGTGGAAAGTACAAGTGGGTTGTCGTCGGTGGAGGATCGTTTATTGAAGATATCAATATCATCTGGTCGAAACGAGTGTAAAAGTTGTTCAGCTCATCAGGGAGTGAAGCACTGTTGGTACATGGAACAAAGCTAGTTGGTTTATAGTCAGTCAGGGTGTGTATTCCCTACCACATACGCCGAGGGTCAGAGGAGGTAAAGTGCTCCTCAATCCGGCGTTTGTAGCAGTGCTTGGATATAGCTATTAGTCTCTTCATATTGCCAGGAAATCCAGTGGGCGGTACAAAGGACGCTCGTACCCTGAGCGCTTCTATGCTGAGGGATGCCATGGTAAGAAATCTCAGACCACCAGTCTTGTTTTTTGCCCTTCTTTTGTACGCATTAGGTTTTTCCATTTATGTGCATCTGCTTTTGTTTTTTTTGTGAATCAGGACCGGCGTTTGTAGCAGTGCTTGGCTATAGCTATTCCTCTCCTCAGGTTAGCTCTGACCAAGCTGTATGCTTCCCGGCGTCCTGATCTGAAGGCAGCATCTCTGGCTTTGAGCAGAGTGCGAACTTGTCTGTTCATCCAGGGCTTCTGATTAGGGAATGTTAATTATTATGGCAAACTTAAAATTAATGATTAAGTATCACCAGGAAGGAAGATCGACGCTCAAAGAATTCTTTGAGGAGAAGAGAGGAATAAGACAGACAGTCAAAGATTGCGTGAATCCGGTATTTGTGCAGTGAATGTTAATTTCCAAAAGTGTCTGTCTCTCGTAGCTGTAGTTCGCAAGAGTTATTTGTGCAAGAAAACTGGAGATAGCTAAGTACAGAAGTATAACATCACTAAAACTGGTAAGATGCTGAGCCTCGCAGTGTGATCGCGATGCCATCTTGGTCCTGGAAGACCAAGGACCATTTCCTATAGAAATCAAGGTCCCAGAATCTGGAGGAAGAGAGGAGAGGCACGGAATCCACATTGTTCGAGGTACCCTGTAAAGTTTCCACAGTCAGTGGCGGTTTGGTGTCCCATGTCATCTGCTGGTGTGGGTCCACTTTATGTTCTGAGGTCCAAGGTCAACGCAGCCGCCTACCAGGGAGATTTAGATTACTTTATGCTTCCTTATGCTTCCAAGCGAGGTGGGTTAGTGCAGTGTGTAGTGCTGTTGAGATAGCGTCCTCGGTGGATCTGTTGCTACGATAAGCATAGTGGTGTGGGTCCAGCCTAGCAGGCAGGCAGGCAGGATTTCAAGTGAGAAAGAATTAGTCTTTTAAAGCACTTGGAAATTATTGGGGTGAGTGCTACAGGTCAAAAGTCATTAAAGTCTGAAGCAGTAGAATGCTTAGGCACAGGCACAACGATGGCTGATTTAAAGATAGATGGTACAGCTGCCTGAGCAAGCGAAACATTAAAGATGTGAGTGAAGACACCCGCAAGTTCCATAGCAAAGCTCTTAGCACAATTTACAATTTACAAAGCTCTTAGCAAAAACTAATTTACAAAGCTCTTAGCACACGGCCAGGTACACCATCAGGGCCAGCTGCCTTCCGTGCATTCACTCTGCTCAGCATGCGACTGACGTCCGAAGTGGAAAGTACAAGCTGCACAAATCAGTCAGAGAGAGCGGGCAGCACGCACAAAACACTCAGAGAGAGCGCGCAGTTTGCACAAAACACTCAGAGAGCACGCAGTTTGCACAAAACACTCAGAGAGAGCGCGCAGATTGCACAAAACACTCAGCGAGAGCGCGCAGCATGCACAAAACCCTCAGCCAGAGCGCGCAGCATGCACAAAACCCTCAGCGAGAGCGCGCAGCACGCACAAAACCCTCAGCGAGAGCGCGCAGTTTGCACAAAACACACAGAGAGATCGCAAAGCTCACAAAAAAAACTAAAGAGAGATCGCGCAGTTTGCACAAAACACTCAGAGAGAGCGCAAAGCTCGCAAAAAAAAAAACCTGAGAGAGCGTGCAGCGCGCACAAAACATTCAGCGAGAGCGCGCAGTTTGCACAAAACATTCAGCGAGAGCGCGCAGTTTGCACAAAACACACAGAGAGAGCGCGCAGCACGCACAAAACCCTCAGAGAGATCGCAAAGCTCGCAAAAAAAAAACCTGAGAGATCGCGCAGCCCGCACAAAATTTCTGTTGAAGCCATAGCATAACTCAATGGTGAGTCAAAAGCGGCAGAGGTTACTTTTTTTTAAAAAACCGTGACCCAGGCAAAGCTCCATATTTGTAACGGCAAATGCAAAGCTGGTTAAGGCATAACTTTGTTGGGGTTAACCTTTTGTCTGAAGTGTCTTACATAACTTCAAGTCTTGTGTGAATGTGTTCACCGGAAAAATACTCCAACAGCGCTCCGTATAACATGGATAAAACAATTATTTACAACACATACCAAGTCGACGTTAACAGAGCACGTTTAATAAATAATATAGAAGACACGGGTTAGCCTTTTTTTTTGTAAGCACAGGGCTGACATTTTATGAAACACACTTTACCTTGTGTGAGCACTATATCTACAATGTTTGAATCCATTTTTAAAAAAAATGTTCTTCTTTTTTGCAGCTTGAACACAACTAAATCAGATGCAGTGGGCATGTAAATTTTGCAAATTTGTGTATGAAAGAAAGGGCAACTGCTTAGACATTACAGATACAGAAACATGGTGGTTACAGCCACCAGTGAAACGCATGTTGGAGCGCTGGCCAGCCCTTTTCAGAAAGCAGCAGGTATGGTAACAAATATGTAATTTATGTAAAATAAAACATACAATCATATTAACATGAACATATTACTTCTACAAGAGTAAATGTATTTTAATTTGTGTAATCTGTTAATGTGGTACAAATCGAATTATGGCTCTATGTGTGCTGTGTTTTTCCTAAAGGTTTTTGCTGAGTTCACAAGGGTGGCAAGTAAAGATCTTGAACAAGACTTTTTTGAGGCCTTGGACCGTCACACCCCACGATTCCTTGAGATCTTTAAATCCAGGAAAGGAATTATTGGCAGTACACTTGCAGACATTGTTGCCCAAGTTGAAATTAAGGTAAGGAATCTTTTTATTACAATTTGGAATGTTACTTATATAAGAGTGATCCAGTCACCTCCTTAATGGAACACTAGATAATATTTTTTACCTTAATTTTTTAGCTTAATTACAGCTTCAAAATCATTGTGATGCTCCACTGATCTTAGCTAGTGTTCCTTTAAGGTTGGTTAGTTTTCCTGTAGACTTGTCATTATCAACTAATTCCAAACATGAGAACCAACATTTATTTGCCATGGAGCTGCACTATTTCCCGAAAACTATTAAAGACAAATCAGTTATTTTTGTGCTGTGTAATGTTTCTTCATTTTTAATAGTCTTTCTAAAACCAGGGAGCCCAAAGACAGACAAGTTAAACAAAACAGCACAAACACCCAATAATATTTTTTTTAGCAGATGAATCCTGTTTTAATGGGATGGTAACATATATTATAGAACACAGACACCTATGTGTTTTAACTTATAATTTATCACACATTTGTCTCATGTTTATTTTTAGATATTTTGGTTTGTTTTTTCTTAACTTGTAGATCCAGGATATTACAGCAATGTGGACTGCTGTCCTTCGTTGTCTTCCAGGTTTATCTTGGAGATTAGGCAGGGAGTACTTCAAGGTCTGTTTTGTAAGTATTACATCAAATTGTATAATTAAAATTTACTTAGTGAAGACATGAAGGTTTTGCAATAATATATTTTTTTCATTATATTTACCTTTTGTCTGCAGGATTCAGATACCATCACAGATTTCATTCAGGTTCCTGATGGGTTATTGACTGTTATACCTGAAGACAGCCAGCAACCAGGTCCAAATGCCATACACTTTGAGCCATCTAGCATTAATATCATACTGGAAGGTAACATTATGGAGAACATTGAAAACCATGCTCAAGCTATTTGCCTGACATTTGAACTACTATACAACCTTCATTTGGACTATCCCAAAAGACTGGAGAACACATTTGACTTGCTAAACCTGGGAGTAGGCAATCTGAGCCCAAAATAATTTAAGGGATTTCTAAGTTTCGATGGACCCAGCTTTACCCTCTTATTGATGTTAGGCTCTCATTTATATGGTTTGCACTTGCAAAATGTTCTTGTGTTGTTCATAATGTGTCAAAGCACTTAAATTTATTGTGCAAAACTTTAGCTTGGTTAAGTGCATTAAACATTATTGTACATTTTTGTTTATTACACAGACTGTGCCATTTGAGTCATTCAAGAATAAAGATTACTGGAGGTTTTCTTTTAAAAAATATTTTTAATTGACTTAAATGTGGAATTAATTTTATTTTTGGGTAACTTTATGTATTTAGATAGGCTGATGTGCTCTGTGATGTAATGGAATTTGATTAAAATAAACCAAAAGTACTACTGAATAATAATTCTTTGTTGTGCTTACTTTATTTTTCTAAGGCAATCGGTTTCCTAAATTCTATTAAGTAAACAGGACTCTTGTGGAATTATGTTAACTTGGGTAACATAAGTTGGCAGTACTTAAAAATGGCAACTTACATCTATGTACTACTTAATGTCATGGGGCGACTGAAGTTAAAAAGGCTGCTATGATGGCAGATACTTACGAATTTACCCATAAGGAGTCGAGAGTGAAAGAGAGATCAGTGGTTGGAGAAAGGCTAATATAGAGGTTAAATCAGCAGAGACTAAAAGTCATAGGGAAGGGCCATCTGGCTCTAAACCTCATACTCAACTTTAAAAACCTGTAAATTCTACTCCCTCGGGAGAAATAATCTGCCATTATTGTAGAAAACCTGGCCATATAAAATCAGGTTGTCCAGTTCTGCAGAAGTGCAGACGTGGGTCTTATACTGACTCTTCAAAATCTGTGGCATTGGTAGTTGGTTCAGAGAGGACTATTAATTGTGTGGATCCTGAGTCTGAAATAACCCCCTCTCTGTATGATGGGTTTGTCTCCTGCTGTACAGTGTCCATTGGTTCTGGGGAGCCAGAAACCAAAATTAAAATTTTCAGGGACACTGGTGCAGTTCAGTCCTTGTTGTTACAAGGGGTTCGTGATTAGCCAGTTTCAATGACTCTTCAGTGTTGCTTCAAGGTGTGGGAAGTTTGTTTGGTGCCATGCCATTGCATAAAGTGTACCGTGTCATACTCCATGGAGTGTGCAGAATTCAAAGCTGCATAAGCCTCCCGAGCTTTCCCCTACAGGACACTCTGAACCAAAACGGTCCAACAATTTTCCAGCCAAGCTAATTCCGTGGCTATATTCTCAAAGGCATCAAAAAACACATCTACCTCGTCTTCCTGAAATTTTGGCATTAGATGTAGACATTTGGATACATCAAACCGAGTCTCATGTCTGCGCTGTTGTTGACTCTCCATCTGCGAGAGTTTAACCTTCTCCAACTCAATCTTAGCTAACTCCAGCTCCCTCAAACTATCCTTCTCCTTCTCTCGCCTACTCCTCTCTGCTTGTTCCCTAGCCAATCTTGCCTCAATGACGGAGTCACTCAAACCTAGGGACTGAACAAGGATCTACTATCTTAATTTTATTCAACTCTGAATCTACCTCAATCTCATAATATTCAGCAAGCTGGAGCAACTGAGGCTTCTTTAATTTTATCCAGTCCGATGTCTGCAGATGGGCTTGGATAAAACTTTCCGGATCAAACTGAGACATTTTTGGGAAAACATTTTTAAAATACCAAAAGCCCCCCAGCCGAAATGAGGACAGACCAGAGACCCCTGACTCTAAGGCTACTAAAATTCAAACACCAAGAGGTAACCTATATTCCCCTATTGGCCTAAAATCCCTAAGTACCACCAAAGTATGACTACAAAACTAAAAGTACTTGACAATTTTGGCCACCTTACCTCAAGTCCTCTCATAGGACTTCTGAAAGAACACATACAACTCAAGAAGCCCCAAGTAGGCCACAATTTCCAACAGGTATTTTTGAGTCAAATCAACATCACCAAATCAGATTTCCTGAGAACTCAACCAAACATACCCAATTACCAAAGGTCTAGACTGTATACAATCAAGCAACTCTGCAATCCAATACCCACCTTAGCAAACAGCTAACAGCCTTAGCAAACAGCTAATCTCAACAGAGCACAAAACTATCAAGTTACAATCACACAGCCAACAATTAGATCAAAATCAATCCCAGGACAAGCCCCCACTTGCTACGTACCACTAGCCAACCCCTTTTCACCATGAAATCGTCTAAAGGAAAGAAGGGTAACTAGTGTCCCTAGCCTAAAGGCTATGTGTTGCAAGTACCACAATATGAAAATAAGGTGTTGAAAGCTATTGTGATGAAATGAGAACTCGGGAGGGTTCACTCTTCTTACCCAAAGATCCTCGAAGAACCCAAGCGCTAACTCCATGATCGACCAGCCCAAGCATGTAGAGATTATTCAAAAGGGTAGGTAGTAATCTGGAGGTGCAACAGTTTCCAGAGCACTAGAGAAAAATCGGCCCCAAAACTTCCACCATCTTATATATATCCAAAACGACGCTCCGGTATCTGGCCTCCAATACCAGAGGTCCTCCCCTTTAAAGGCTCCACTTCAAGATCTCAAGAAAAGTAAGACCCCCCCCAGTGGCTGGAGTGTGTATTGTGGGAGTCAAGTGTCTATCCCAGTGCACCTAGTTTAGAAGAATCTATATTCAACACAATTAACTCTATTGAGAGAAAATCCCAGTTACGAAAATAATCACACCCCTGTGTAAGTCAAGGCCTCCTTAATCAACAACATTTTTATTTTGTCAATAAGGTCCATACCACACTTCTGACATATTTCATAAAATATCACCATTTAATATTCTAAACATGTACATAAACAAATGCATACATTTTCAAATGACCTTGCCTTTTCCCCAGAGATATCAAATAGAAATCAGAAGAATATCTATTAAACATACCTGAAAACCTGATTTTGGTGGCCTTAAAAGTACACTTACCCTATAATATAGTGTGATTCATATATCAAAGTATATGATCACATTCTAAAGTTGTCATATTGACAAACAATGATAGAAACATTTTACTTCTCAACCTCAAGTAGACTAAGTAATTATTCAAATTTCAAAATTTAACAACCTGGCTATTAGCTCGGACATTACATAATGTGGGTTAAAAGCTAAGTAGAACACTTGCACGCTCCTCTGCTCTTTGGGGCTTGAAAACTCCAGAATCCGATAGCTGCTAATCACAACGTATTAGTTGACTGCACAAACTTCTTGTCACACAGTCCACAGCACCAACTCACGTTTTTCAGAACAAATTCAAAAAAGCCACACCGAATTTCAGCTGTCTAAAATGCTTCATGAAGGCTGTGGTAAATTCAAAGACTGCCCATTACCACTGCTGCAATGCCCATTATCACAAGTGTCTGTGGTGCTGCATCAGCATTCATCCTCCATCAGTTCAACAATTTTTTTCCCCTCGTGTAAGACACCTCTGGGTTGATATCTTATGTGGAAAAAAATAAATAAATACACACACACACACATTATATTTATTAATTATATTCTTATTGAAAGATGATACAGTAAACATATTAAAAATATTTCAGTGCAAATTTTCTGGTTCAACTTACAATGAACACTAATTATACAACTTTGCTATAAAAATTTTATCATGGAGGT
The DNA here is from genome assembly GCF_029633855.1 of Hoplias malabaricus. Classification (NCBI taxonomy): domain Eukaryota; kingdom Metazoa; phylum Chordata; class Actinopteri; order Characiformes; family Erythrinidae; genus Hoplias; species Hoplias malabaricus. Next base: position 706,402 of record NC_089814.1, read on the forward strand.
AGTTTAGACCACAGTTCTAAAAAAAAAATATCACTCAACACTAAACACACCCTTGTATTTACAGAAACTTTGAAAAAGCTAAACTTTTTAAGAAATATAATTCTGTTTAAAAATTTCTACAAAAAACAATAAACAAATTTCTTAAAATTGTGTTATTTGTGTTTGGTAGATTATTTCCTGGTTGTAACAATGCTTCTGGGCAATAAATCTTATACAGTTGGAAAGCCTGTTAAATGATGCCACATTTACCTTTTAAAGAGGCGCAACCCACATTCTCAGCTCTACTGCTCATCCCACAAATGCATGTTCCTTACAAATGTGGCACCGTTTAAAGGGGGAATTAACAGGCTTTCCAACGGTATGAGATAAACTGCCAAAAAGCATTGTTACAACAAAAAAAACTATCTACCAAACACAAATTTCCTTACTTTTTGTGCCAAGTTTATTTTTATAAGATACTCTTTGCAGTTATTTGACATTATTTCATTTGCATTTTGCCAGTCTTTGCTTTCATTATTGTTTTTATGGATTTTGCTGATAAGGTCTTTTGCTTCTGGAATCTCTCCAGAGTCTGCTTCGTGGTTTGCTTGAGTTTTGACAGAAGTTTCAAGGGTGGGTGGGTCTTAGAAGACTACGTTCACCGTGAATCTCCTTTGGTCATCGATTTTGGACTTACAGGTGCTCTGAAATCTCCTCTGGGACCTAGCCAAGCCCACCCCACCCCTAAATGGGACAAGCTTTTATCCCCATACACAGCATCAGGTATGAGTCTTGGTTCCTTCCAAGGTTTCTTCCTCTTGTGCTGAGGGAGTTTTCCCTTGCCACTGTTGCCCCTGGCTCGCTCATAGGAGGCTTGGACCCTGATCTCTGTAAAGCTGCTTTGTGACGACTTTTTGTTGTGAAAAGCGCTATATAAATACAATTTGATTTGATTTGAATTGAATTAAATTTTAGTATTAAATAGCTGTTACAAACATTATAATAAATAGCTGAATGGTCTGAAGATATTGCAGATGCTCATATTTCTTCCCTATGTGTTTTTTCTCCATTCAGTTGACTAGAATTTTAAAAGGCTTATATTAGTGATTTGTGCAAAATATTTATGGTCTTGCTTAATGTAATTATTATACTGTCTAGATAAAGTTTTATACAGTTTCTTGTGTTGTCAAATATGCATTTTTTTCAACACACTATATATAGCAGGAAGTTTAAAAAAAAACAGAAGTTTAAAAAAGTGCAGGAACATATGTTTGCAATCTGGAATAAAGAATACAAAACATAAATTAATTGTTATACTGACACAATTCCCAAAGTTTAAAGTCTGCATATTAAATACCAAACACAATGTTATTTCAAAACACACACAGTATATATATATATATATATATATATATATATATATATATATATATATATGTCATAGCAAAACTAGCACTAAATGTTAATCCATATTTACAAGCACAATACTGGAGTTTTCTGTTCTTTTTTAAATGCTGAAGCGGTTACTTTTTGTTCTTGTTTCATCAGAAAATAACTGTCACTCTGTTTAAGGTGGAACAGGAGAAATTTTAACTGGATGCTAGCTAACATTAGCAGACGCTAACATACAAATATACTGTAAAAAAAATAATAATAAAATAACAATTAAAATTTAAGCAGTACATTTCTTCGTAGATGTCTTTCAGTAACTGTAAAACATTTATTTTAATTATTTGCAATTTGCTAAGACCTTTACATCCTGAGGTAGTGATAGCTTACAACCTGGTCTCACACCTATTCGTGATATAGTCATATATATATAGGAGACTGCAATTCATGCTGAAAATATGCGATATGTCACGAATTGCAGACTACTATATCACGAGTAGGTGTGAGACCGGGTTGTAGCTTTGTCAGTAGTCATGGGGGTCCAGGTGTATGGAATGTCGTTGGTCTCTAAACGTGTTGGATTTGACCATGTTTTTTATTAGATTTTGTATAAACATTATACATATATAAATACGTTTAAAAGCGCACAAACACCCCCCCCCCCACACACACACACGTATATAAACCCCTCACTTCAACCACCACTGAATTTACTGCTGAAAAAAGCCCTTTTTTAATTCAGATTTTTTTGTTCAATTTAATTTTGAAGGAGATTTATCCTCTCTTAACATATATAAGTATATACACATAATTAAATAACACATGAGTAAATTAATGTATCTTTACACATAGTATACATGTTTACAGAAAGAGGAGGATCTGGAAAGTTAATTTCACTATGGGTTTGTATTGACACCGTATTGTTTAGCAGTATGCTATTAAAATAATGCACATAATTTATCAATGTGAATGAATTACGCCTCAGTATGTGTCACACACACAGTGTGAGTGAATAGTGATGTTTGTTTGTTATAAAATTATGAAAAGCTTTAGAGCATGTTATGAATGAAGTTATATAATAATATGCATGTTTACAAATTTTAAGGTACTAAACACCAGTTTTTTTATTGTGAAACAAACTTCCAGTTGCTATGGGGATCAGCTTACTATTATTGCTGTCTTCACACTGCTCATGTAGGGCTCAACGTAGCCACAGGTCAGCGCTTAGCTCACTATGTTATGAATAATTCAGATGAAACGTAGGGACTACGTTCACAAAGGATTTATGTTTCGTGTCAGCTACAGTGTGTGACGTAAATCCTATCATGAATATGTAAGTACGCCCGGATTTGAGGCCTCCCATTGGCGAAAACCTTAAGAAGCGTGTAAACGTGTCAATTTTGGTCACGTTATCACGACAAATTTTATGTGTCAACACGCAAATTTTTAATAACGTGTTAACGAGCATGTGTTCACACGTTTAGAGCCCAATGGCGTTCTATAAGAGACCAACGCCATTCCATACACCTGGACCCCCATGACTGCTGACGAAGTGACACTGAGCCTGCAGTGGGCCAGCGCTGTTTTCTGACTGTGACTCTGAGTGTAGTCAATTCACAAAAAACATAAGAACGCAGTACCAAAGCATGGCTCAATGTTGCATGTAGGTATTTTAGTATTGAATTCCTCTGTTTTTTCTTTCATTTGTTTTATGCTTCAAAGGAATACATCTACAAATGAGTATGTGCAAGTGTGTAAAGCTCTGATATTTAAGTACCCTTTTCTGAAGGAAAATGAGGGGAATGGATGTGTGAGTTAATTCTAATAGTGAAAATTACTTTATTGTTGTTTTTATACTTGTTCTTGTATAATTTAATTTGGAAACAGGTTATTTTCATTTTAAATGGCTTGGCCTGCTCTAAGTGTGTAGAATTACATGAGGTTTTGTAGTTACGGCTGGTAAAATGTAACGCGGATAAGCCCGTTGCAGTGGGCAGACAAGGTGCACTATATTCTGAAGCAACTTTGCGGTTGTATTTTTGGTTGTACACAAGGGACCAAAACTTGCTATATGTTGCTGAACAGCTTTTGATTTGCTCTACAACATTTCTTGTCGACTTTTCTTAGTAAGATAGGGATATCCAAACTCAGATATTTCTGTAATGGTAATTTTTATATGTCTCTGTTGAAAGAACTTGTCTGCTTGTTTGTCAGTATATTCATTTCTAATCGTCAACAGAGCTCAAAAACTAAGTGTATGTCACGTCAGCTCGAGGTCAATGCTTTATTAGAACAAACCACATCTTGTATATCAAACTGAGATGTCTCTAAGGAAACTAAGCTTGCAGAAACATCGAGTGATTATCTTATGGTTATGACGTATAAAATACCTATATAAATATCTCTGTGAAAACATCTCCTTTGTCCACATTCACATAGTACTCTCTGCTATTGTATGTTGACCACCTTAAGGTTAAATAAACTACTTTCTGATTCCAAATGCTCTGTTAGATTTCAATTCTTAATACTTGTACTTATTTTCTCCATCACAATTTCAAAAATACATATCAAATTCAAATGTGTACACAGTACACATTTTAAAATGCTTGTGACAATGATACATGTGTACGTTGAACGTTTTCAAATCTATGCCTCCTTTTTTGTACAAGACTCTGTGTATAATCAGTAATGTTGGAATTCCATCCATCCATCCATTATCTGTATCCAATTTTAGGGTCGCGGGGGGTCCAGAGCCTACCTGGAATCATTGGGCGCAAGGCGGGAATACACCCTGGAGGGGACGCCAGTCCTTCACAGGGCAACACAGACACACACACATTCACTCACACACTCACACCTACGGACACTTTCAAGTCGCCAATCCACCTGCAACGTGTGTTTTTGGACTGTGGGAGGAAACCGGAGCACCCGGAGGAAACCCACGCGGACACGGGGAGAACACACCAACTCCTCACAGACAGTCACCCAGAGCAGGAATCGAACCCCCAACCTCCAGGTCCCTGGAGCTGTGTGACTGCGACACTACCTGCTGCGCCACCGTGCCGCCAATGTTGGAATTGAAATGTCCAAAATTGGAATAATCTGAAATATGTAACATGGAAAAGGTTAAGTACTAGCTGCCTGAGTACCATTTTCAAATGACCAATCATATGTTGCATTAACTTAATAAAAAATAAATAAAAACTACACTGACATACTACCATCTGGCCACAAATGGGAGTATGTGTCCACAATTCCATTTAGACCTAACAGGTGGTGGTGGGGTCTTAGGTCCGAAAGGCCATTTAGTCGAGAAAATAGCAGTTGCTTACCTCTTCGTAGTACCACACCATCCCAATCCACATATATGATAAGCTGCTTGGTGCACCTTATCGGCCTAGCGCGCGGCGCCCCCTAGACGATTTCTTTGCAGAGCCCGGGGTCGGGTCCTGGGCACACGTGGTGGGAGCTAAAAATCCTCAAAGTTTGGGCCTTTTACCCGCAATTTTGCATCAATCCACCAGGTGGCTCCTGGAACGTCCCGATTCCAATATATTCCATTCCATTCCATTACAGGCAAATATATTGGGATTGGGATGGCGTATAAATATATATCATTCGTTGAAGTGTTTTGTAATGTTTTTAATACTTTTAACATGCCCAACATCCATAGACATTAACATTTTAAAGTGTTGGCTACTTTGATAAGGCAACACAAAAGTCCTTTCACAAAGTTTCCAACTATCTTTGATATATTTATAATGCCAGTAAACCGACAAACACGTAACCACAGTGAGCCAGCCTGCCCTCCTGAAACTCTTGTCCGAACGCCTTACTTTCAAATTTTCAAGTTAGCTAACGTTACTGCTGCATTACTTAAGGTGGAAGCAAAAAATTTAAAAGCTTCTGAGCGAACACCAGTCAGAATCCGAATGTTAAACAATACACCTGCATATAGTCAGCACAAAAAGATTGCTCACACATTAAAATCATGCCCAAGTGGTCCAAAGTTATGTTCCCTGATTAAACTAAATTAGATTAGATTAGATTCAACTTTGTCATTGTGCAGAGTACAAGTACAGGGCCAGTAAAATGTAGTTAGCATTTAACCAGAAGTGCAATATATAACATTATTTACATAATTTACATAAAGTGCAGTAGTGATATTATAGTGATTTTCGTGCCCTGCCCAGGCAGCGTTTATGGTAGATGTCCTCGAAGGAACTTGAAACTGGACACCTGATCCACTGCAGTTCCGTTGATGTAAATGGGGGCGTGAGCTTGGTTCCTAGTCCGTCTGAGGTCCATGATGATCTCCTTTGTTTTGAGCATGTTTAGTACCAGGTTATTGTTTTGGCACCACAAGGACAGATGCTGTACTTCATCCCGGTAGGGCGTTTCATTATTGTCTGTAATCAAGCCTATCACCATGGTGTCATCTGCGAATTTGACTACGGTGTTTGAACCATAGGCAGGTACACAGTCATGGGTGAAGAGAGAGTACAGAATCGGGCTAAGAACAAAACCTTGTGGAACGCCAGTGTTCAAAGTGATGGTTGATGAATGAAGGTTGCCTAATCTAACAGATTGGGGTCTGTTAGACAGGAAGTCTAAAATCCAGTGGCAGAGTAATGTGCTGATACCCAGATGGTTGAGTTTGGATATCAGCATAGACGGAATCACTGTGTTGAATGCAGAACTAAAATCGACGAACAGCATACTCACCTATGAGTTTTGACAGTCCAGTTGGGTTAGTGCAGTGTGCAGTGCTGTTGAGATAGCGTCCTCGGTGGATCTGTTGCTATGATAAGCAAAGTGGTGTGGGTCCAGCGTAGCAGGCAGGCAGGATTTCAAGTGAGAAAGAACTAGTCTTTTAAAGCACTTGGAAATTATTGGGGTGAGTGCGACAGGTCAAAAGTCATTAAAGTCTGAAGCAGTAGAATGCTTAGGCACAGGCACAATGATGGCTGACTTAAAGATAGATGGTACAGCTGCCTGGGCAAGCGAAACATTAAAGATGTGAGTGAAGACACCTGCAAGTTCCACAACACAAGCTCTTAGCACACGGCCAGGTACACCATCAGGGCCAGCTGCCTTCCGTGCATTCACTCTGCTCAGCATGCGACTGACATCCGAAGTGGAAAGTACAAGTGGGTTGTCGTCCGTGGAAGATTTATTGAAGATATCAATATCATCTGGTCGAAACGAGCGTAGAAGTTGTTCAGCTCATCAGGGACTGAAGCACTGTTGGTAGATGGAACAAAGCTAGTTGGTTTATAGTCAGGGCGTGTATTCCCTGCCACGTACACCGAGGGTCAGAGGAGGTAAAGTGCTCCTCAATCCGGCATTTGTAGCAGTGCTTGGCTATAGCTATTAGTCTCTTCATATTGCCAGGAACCCCAGTGGGCGGTACAAAGGACGCTTGTACCCTGAGCACTTCTATGCTGAGGGATGCCATGGTAAGAAATCTCGGACCACCAGTCTTGTTTTTTGCCCCCTTCTTTTGTACGCATTAGGTTTTTCCATTTATGTGCATCTGCTTTTCTTTTTTTCTTTTTTCTGTGAATCAGGACCGGCGTTTGTAGCAGTGCTTGGCTATAGCTATTCCTCTCCTCAAGTTAGCTCTGGCCAAGCTGTATGCTTCCCGGCGTCCTGATCTGAAGGCAGCATCTCTGGCTTTGAGCAGAGTTCGAACCTCTCATCCAGGGATTCTGATTAGGGAATGTTAATTGTTATGGCAAACTTAAAATTAATGATTAAGTATCAACAGGAAGGAAGATCAATGCTCAAAGAATTCTTTGAGGAGAAGAGAGAAATAAGACAGACAGTCAAAGATTCTCTCTTATCTCTTGAGTTTCTTGAACAAATCCAAGCCAAATATAGGACCCCAGTCACATACACCATTATTACATTATGTTTCGTTCCATCAACCCAAACATTCCCTTATTGGTGCCTCATTATCTTCATTTTTTTATTTTTTTATTTGCCATAACAATATTATTGTCTTTTGTGATAACACTCTGTCCACACAGTTGATGTGTTTCAGGACGCACAAAAAACTCAGAGATGGCAAAGCTCACAAAAATAAACCTCAGAGAAATCGCGCAGCACGCACAAAACACACAGAGAGAGCGCACAGTTCGCACAAAACACAGAAAGCGCAATGCTTGCAAAAAAACCCTCAGAGTAATCGCGCAACTTGCACAAAACACTCAGAGATCGCGCAGCACGCACAAAACACTCAGAGAGAGCGCAAAGCTCGCAAAAAAAAAACCTCAGAGAGATCGCGCAGCACGCACAAAACACTCAGAGAGACAGCAAAGCTCGCAAAAAAAATCTCAGAGAGAGGTGGGCCCTGGACCCACCGCGACCCTGAATTGGATACGTGGTTACAGATAATGAATGAATGAATGAATGAATGTTTGGTCGTGTTTTATTTTTGAACAGTGCTATATGCTACAGACCTCCTAGGGACCAGCTCCCTCCTCTCATAATGCCTCAAACAAAGTTCCAGAGCTCCCATAACCAACTCTCTCCCTCTGTGGACTCTCCTCTCACTGCCCCATGCACTCTGTTGCATTGTCATAAAACGCCCACTAGGCGGCGGCATAGCTACTGGACATATGAACCTTTCTCCATGTTTAAGACTCCGTTTGCTGGAATATTTTGAATACAAGGAAGTTTAAGTTTTCAGTTTAAGTCCCACTAGAACACAATAAATTATTTTCTTGAATTATTTAACTATATTTCTGTTGTTCATTTCTGTGTTTAACAGATGTAAATTCTACAATCATATTCAATAATGGTCTTTTTCAAATGTCAAATTAAATATTTTTGAACATTATTTTGTATGCACGTAGACAAGACATACATTCTCAGATGAAATGCAGGCTTCAATGTAAAAAATACAGATGCTAATTTGGTGGGAGTCATAAGGCGGTGGGGTGTTTCTTTTGATGTGGAAAGTTTCTTTGTAGTTTTTCTGACGCTATGCTTTCTGTCCGTTTTCCAACGAAGCGAAGCAATTTGAGCTAAACGCTTCGGATTTCCACAAGACGTTTTTGCGTTGCTTTGCTGCGTTACACGGTTGCCTGGATACGTTCAGCTCCTTGAAAATTGATTGGCTGCGCGGCTCCCTCACTGTTAACACGCATTCACAACGATTTATTTTTTCATACGGCGCGTTTCAAACCGCATTCTGTCGAACTATGCAGTATTTCAAAGTAGCACACAATCGTTAGTGTTACATTTAGTAGTGTAGAACTCCGAGCGTGGACTACTGAGGGATTTACGACAGACCCTCTTCTCGTCTCCAGTCCTGAGTGAACTATATTTTAGTTGTAGCTTCACCACTGGTTCAGCTTAACAAATCAATCTAAAGAAAGCTTTTCCGTTCAGCTTACGTTGCGGATAAAGTCGTAGAAGAATGGACCGCGTCACTCCGGTCAATTTTGTCCAGCACAAACCGAAGATGGCAACAGACTACACGCCTTACATGGAAATGAAGGTGACTGTAACGAATTTGTGTTTTGATGCTTATGTATTTTTAATATGGAAAGCTGAAATGTCCAGATCTCTCTCTTTTGAAATAAGAGTCTGACGTATCGCGTGTAAACGATGTTAAAATTCCAGAATGTGTCTTCACTCTGTCCAAATATGGAGAAAGTTTAGCTCCATGCTGCAGTACTCCTTATTTCTTCAGCATCAATGGACCCTGAAGAGAAGGAGTACTGCAGCATGGACTGAAAGGGAACTAGTTAGGGCAACCAATCAGAACCCAAATGATTTACATATGAGATCTTAAAGTGCCCCTCTGGTAATCGATTAAACCCTTAAGACTTTTCTGCTTTCAGAATAAGGTATTTAGATGGTATTTCCAGTAAAAAAAAGTCCCACTTGAACTCTACATTGTCGCCTTCTTTCATTCCTGCAGCCCAGAAGTGCTGCCCTGCAAGGGACAAGACAAGAGCGGTAACAGTATCCAGGACTGGGGACAACATAGTAGCTGTAACAGGATCCTGGACTGAGGACAAGATACGAGTGGAAACAGGAGCCTGGACAGGGGACAAGACAGGAGCAGAAACAGGAGCCTGGACTGGAGCAGAAGCAGGAGTCTGGACTGGGGACAAGACAGGAGCGGTAACAGTATCCAGGACTGGGGACAACATAGTAGCGGTAACAGGATCCTGGACTGAGGACAAGACAGGAGCAGAAACAGGAGCCTGGACTGGAGCGGTAACAGGATCCTGGACTGAGGACAAGATACGAGTGGAAACAGGAGCCTGGACTGGGGACAAGACAGGAGTGGAAACAGGAGCCTGGACTGGGGACAAGACAGGAGTGGAAACAGGAGCCTGGACTGGGGACAAGACAGGGGCGGAAACAGGATCCTGGACTGGGGACAGGAGAAGAAGAGGCACTATGGGCAGAGCTGCTTGTGGATGTGGCACTGTGGAGCTCTGCATCCTCTGGAGCAGCCTGGGGCTCTGGATCCTCAGTAGCAGCCTTGGAGAATTTTTTCCAAAAAGCTTAGTAAAACATTCTACAGTTATTCCAGGGCTCTCTCACAGCAAGATTTCAGCTCATCGTAATGCTTCTCTCCTAAGAAGTGATCCTATGAACATAACTGATAAAATCTGGTGGGGAAGGAAAATTCAAATATTTAAAAAAAAGTTTGCATTGTAATCTTCACAGGTTTTAACTCACTCCCATCAAATCCATTAGGAACTCCCATGAGAAACTGCAAAACAGCAGGTTGATCACCCACAGTTAAAGCAAATATCTTCTCTGCAAACATAAATGCCTTCTCTAAAGAACATTGTGTCTGAGGTATCCTTTTGATGGGTGGACATTCTGTAATAGTGGGTGGTTGGTATGGAGGTGGACACAAATGCAAAGTACCACAGAATTTATTTAAAACAGAAAACCTGATCAAATCAAATGTATTTGTATAGTGCTTTTTACAACTGATGTTGTCACAAAGCAGCATCACAGAATTCATGTAAGTTTTGACATGAAATGTAAAAAATGTGAAAAATCCCCAGGTGAGCAAGCAAAGGGCGACAGTGGCACAGAGAATCTCCCTCAGAGCTGTGGAAGAAAGCTTGGGAGGAACCAAGGTTCACACGGGGAACTATCCTCCTCTGATCAGTCTACTGGTAATACCGTGTTTCCCCAAATGTAAGACAGTGTCTTACATTCTTTTTACCCCCGAAAGTCCCACTATGTCTTACTTTCGGGGTATGTCTTATATTGGTAAAAAATGTCGATTTTTGTTTTAACCATAAAATTAACATTTATTAACAACCTGAACAGTATGGTATTCACCATAAAACAGTTTTATAAAAGCAAGTGCCAAGAATGTCTTGTTACAACCGTATCATGACGGTATTTCCATGTATAACATGTAAAACAATGAAAAACGGTAAGAACGAACAGTTTGAATATGTTATACTGGAAGATAAAACAGATTTATTCCATGACAACCATGGCCATGCCAATCAGAGCGGCCACCAGCGGCTGCACGTGAGGACACTGAGGCTGCGTGTTGGACCACGGACAACATTACTGCTGCTCCCGCGGCCGCCACATCCCTCCGCTCATTCCGCTCCAGATCCGTCCGCATCCCGCAGTTAATGCAGCAAAAGGTACCGGTACTATGGCTTATATTTTTCCAACGTACAGTTTACTATGTCTTACTTTCGGGGTACGTCTTACATTAGCCGACCCCCCTAAAACCCACACTGCGTCTTACTATCGGGGGTGTCTTACTATCGGGGAAACACGGTAATAGTTAGTCTGTGAGGGGCAGCTCCAAGGCCAGTGGTGGTGGCTGGAGCATGGGCAGCTGGTCTGAAGCGTGGAACAGGAGCTCAACAGTCATTCATCAGTGTCCAGACGGACAGGGGGGCAGTCGTTTACACAGAAAAAGGTAGAGGGATGGAGTTAGTTTTGATCTGTTTGGGTGAATTTAAAGCAGAAAATGTCTCTATTTTATGACCATTATTAATTACATTATACATGTTACCGTTAGGCCCAGTTATAAAAAGCCATGACATTAACTTTCACTGCTATGCAGACGACATGCAATTGTATATTCAGCCAAGCCCGATGACAAACACAGATTAAAGAAAGCAGAGGTGCAAAGGCTGGCTTCAGGGCTATGCCACCTCCAGCCACCAGGGGAGGCAGCAGGTGATCTCTGGACCCAATCAGACTTGATGGTAAACACCTGAGGACAGCCCTTATAGGCAAAGCGACACAGAAACACATTGCTAGATCTTTGTCTCTTTCTGAGTCACAAGAAACAGTAAGTAATTTTGTTAGAGGGTTGAGAGTTCCTACACTCCCACTCATCCTTACACTTCTCAAGCCATTTATGTCTTTACAGTTGTTGTATTAAAAAAAAATTAGTTCTAATTTTCCCTTTCTCTTTGGAAAGCCAGTTTTCCCCTGGTGTCCTTTGTTCTTTTCCCGCCAAAACCCAAGGGCTGGTTTCTATAATCACCTGTCTGTTTCCCACCCATTTTCAGGATTTTACTTAAGGCACTGTATCACCAGTTCTCTCCACTGCAGCCTTAGCGCAGTGGCAAAGAACTGACCTAGTAACACAGCAGCCCTGGTTCTTGCTCTTGGGTCCTGTTAAATTACATTTAATTAAAGTGACCCATTACAAGAGGACTGTTTAAAAGATGTGAAAGGCTGGATGTTGCATAAGTTTCTCCTTCTTAACAGTAATAACAGAATTTCTGGTTCTGGGTCCAAAAGTGGCAAGAAATAAATGATCAGATTTAATATTAAATCTCGCTGACTTTCCAGTTAAACCCGGTTCAGCCGCAAAAAAAACTTGGTGTCATAATTGACCCGGATTTATCATTTGATCAACACATAGGCAGTAATCACTAGGACAGCTTTTTTACATCTTCACAACATCACCAGGATAAGAAATGCCTCATCCCTGCAGGACACAGAGACATTAGTACATGCCTTTATTACTTGCTGCAGCCAGGGTCCTCACTAAAACTATAAAATTTGAACATATCCGTCCAGTTATATCATCACTTCATTGGCTGCCTGTGAAATTCTGCATCGATTATAAAATTCTGTTATTAACGTATAAAGCCCTACATGGGCTCGCTCCTGAATTCCTTCAAGATACTATTTCCTAGTTTATGAGCCTCCACATTTACTCAGATCACAGAGTACTGGATTTTTAATAGTTCCCAGAATTCAGAAAACCTCAGCTGGGGGAAGAGCTTTTTCTTATAAAGCCCCCCAAATCTGGAATGATCTTCTAAAACCAACCCCAAGTTGATGATGTTTTTCCATACATTTTCAAATGCAAGGCAAGATGGAAATTGTCCTGTCACTGTTTGGTCTCTATTTTTAAAAAGAAAAAAAAAATTCCTGTGTTCTGCACCAACCATATAATGTGTATCTTTCTGTGCAACAATGGTGGAATTGGTGAACCTCTTACCATATTGGCTTCAGAGAGACACTGACACTCTGAGAAGCTCTTTTTATACCCAATCATGTTGTCAATTGACCTAATTAGTGTTAATTGGTCTTCCAGCTGTTCGTTATATGCTCAATTTCCTTTTTCCAGCCACTTATTGCTACTTGTCCCAACTTTTCTGGAATTTTTTGGTTTGTATAAAATAAAGTCTTAGGTGGGAGTTATTTTAATTAGTAAGCTGGGAATTTTAGGGGAATAACTGTAGTAAAGTGTAGGGTTATTTATGTCAGTATGATTTGTGTTTTTGTTATTAGATTCAGGGATTTTGCAGAAGGAGGCATATAGTATGTGGGGAAGCAAACCAGCCCCAGTGAAAACTTTGTAGGTTCACCTTTGAGTGGTTGAAGGTTATGGAGGTGTGTGAGAGCATGTGTGAGAGCCTAACTCTGTAAGGGAGAAGCAATGGGATTAATATAGGCTAACCTTGTCTTTTTCATTCCTTTGCTGTAGGTTACCTTGCCTGTTTTGTTTTGCTTAACATTTGTTGAAATAGTCTAGACGGGAGATTACGGTGTTAGCGGTGTTGCATGTTGAGTTAGGTATGGCCTAATCTTCCTTATGTTGAATAGTGAGAAGAGGCACAATCAAGCTACAGCAGTAATGTGATCTGTGAAGGTCAGCTGGTCATCAACCATGACACTCAGGTTTCTTACAACCTTGATGGGAGCCACTGATAGGGACTCTAGCTTGATGCTGATGTTGTGGAGAATAGCTTGCTTGACTGGGAGGGCCAGCAGTTCAGTTTTGGATAAATTCAATTGAAGGTGATGTTCCTTCATCCATGTAGATATGTCAGAGAGACAGTCAGAGATTCGAGTTGCCACTGAAGTGTCACCTGGAGGAAAGGATAAATAGAGCTGTGTGTCATCTGCATAGCAGTGATAGGAGAAGCCGTGTGAATGTATGATTGGGCCTAGAGAGGTGGTGTACAAAGCAAAGAGGAGGGGAACCAGCACTGAGCCTTGGGGCACACCTGTGGTGAGGTGGTGTCATGCTGATGTTTGTCCAAGCCATGACACATGCTTAGCATGAGAGGCCTGCTCTGATAGGGACCATGGCCAAGAAACCAGACACTAAGGTCTCAGGAGTAATCAAAGCATTACCTCCCAGAGCCCAGAGAACTGAAAACCCTGCCCCAGCCACCTGTTGCCAGGTGACTGAACCAAAACCTGGGAAGGTAGGTCCCGTGCAATACGTCACCTCCCAGACAGTTTTGGCTGGAGCTCCAATGCAGCGGATAGCTTCCTTACAGATTCCAGGGCATCCCCTTTGGAATACTTTCAGGAAGATACCAAGCTTCTACTACATTGGAACTCCAATGGATTGTGAACTGATGGTGGACAACAGGTAAATATCTGAAATCAGAGCACTCAACAAAATTGTCAGGCTTCTACCACCAGCACCAGCACCAGCCCCAGCCCTCCCCCACTCATTAAAATGACCCTCAGGTTCCATACATTACGTCATCTCCCTGTCTTGAATGGAGCTTTGATGCTGCTGATTGCTCCTTAGTCTAGTGTTTGTAGTTTTTGAGGTCTGGTGGTCTGGGAGATGAATATATTATTTTGAGCACTGTGGTCCAACTGGACGTGGATATGCACATTACTTCCCAGCATCCATGTGTTTTATTTCATACACTGTCCTCAAGATTCCTTGTACTGTTAATCACCTATCTGCATTTGGGCTCTTTAAAGACAGCTTTGATTTGATCTGTCTGTTCTAAATCAAGGGAACAGTGACAGGGTTGTGTGTAGTGTGTTAGTGTTGGTAGGTGGATTGGCGACTCAAAAGTGTCCGTAGGTGTGTGTGAGTGAATGTGTGTGTGTGTGTGTCTGTGTTGCCCTGTGAAGGACTGGTGCCCCCTCCAGGGTGTATTCCCGCCTTGCGCCCAATGATTCCAGGTAGGCCCTGGACCCACCGCGACCCTGAATTGGATAAGTGGTTACAGATAATGAATGAATGAATGAATGAATGAATGTTTGGTCGTGTTTTATTTTTGAACAGTGCTATATGCTACAGACCTCCTAGGGACCAGCTCCCTCCTCTCATAATGCCTCAAACAAAGTTCCAGAGCTCCCATAACCAACTCTCTCCTCTGTGGACTCTCCTCTCACTGCCCCATGCACTCTGTTGCATTGTCATAAAACGCCCACTAGGCGGCGGCATAGCTACTGGACATATGAACCTTTCTCCATGTTTAAGACTCCGTTTGCTGGAATATTTTGAATACAAGGAAGTTTAAGTTTTCAGTTTAAGTCCCACTAGAACACAATAAATTATTTTCTTGAATTATTTAACTATATTTCTGTTGTTCATTTCTGTGTTTAACAGATGTAAATTCTACAATCATATTCAATAATGGTCTTTTTCAAATGTCAAATTAAATATTTTTGAACATTATTTTGTATGCACGTAGACAAGACATACATTCTCAGATGAAATGCAGGCTTCAATGTAAAAAATACAGATGCTAATTTGGTGGGAGTCATAAGGCGGTGGGGTGTTTCTTTTGATGTGGAAAGTTTCTTTGTAGTTTTTCTGACGCTATGCTTTCTGTCCGTTTTCCAACGAAGCGAAGCAATTTGAGCTAAACGCTTCGGATTTCCACAAGACGTTTTTGCGTTGCTTTGCTGCGTTACACGATTGCCTGGATACGTTCAGCTCCTTGAAAATTGATTGGCTGCGCGGCTCCCTCACTGTTAACACGCATTCACAACGATTTATTTTTTCATACGGCGCGTTTCAAACCGCGTTCTGTCGAACTATGCAGTATTTCAAAGTAGCACACAATCGTTAGTGTTACATTTAGTAGTGTAGAACTCCGAGCGTGGACTACTGAGGGATTTACGACAGACCCTCTTCTCGTCTCCAGTCCTGAGTGAACTATATTTTAGTTGTAGCTTCACCACTGGTTCAGCTTAACAAATCAATCTAAAGAAAGCTTTTCCGTTCAGCTTACGTTGCGGATAAAGTCGTAGAAGAATGGACCGCGTCACTCCGGTCAATTTTGTCCAGCACAAACCGAAGATGGCAACAGACTACACGCCTTACATGGAAATGAAGGTGACTGTAACGAATTTGTGTTTTGATGCTTATGTATTTTTAATATGGAAAGCTGAAATGTCCAGATCTCTCTCTTTTGAAATAAGAGTCTGACGTATCGCGTGTAAACGATGTTAAAATTCCAGAATGTGTCTTCACTCTGTCCAAATATGGAGAAAGTTTAGCTCCATGCTGCAGTACTCCTTATTTCTTCAGCATCAATGGACCCTGAAGAGAAGGAGTACTGCAGCATGGACTGAAAGGGAACTAGTTAGGGCAACCAATCAGAACCCAAATGATTTACATATGAGATCTTAAAGTGCCCCTCTGGTAATCGATTAAACCCTTAAGACTTTTCTGCTTTCAGAATAAGGTATTTAGATGGTATTTCCAGTAAAAAAAAAAGTCCCACTTGAACTCTACATTGTCGCCTTCTTTCATTCCTGCAGCCCAGAAGTGCTGCCCTGCAAGGGACAAGACAAGAGCGGTAACAGTATCCAGGACTGGGGACAACATAGTAGCGGTAACAGGATCCTGGACTGAGGACAAGATACGAGTGGAAACAGGAGCCTGGACAGGGGACAAGACAGGAGCAGAAACAGGAGCCTGGACTGGAGCAGAAGCAGGAGTCTGGACTGGGGACAAGACAGGAGCGGTAACAGTATCCAGGACTGGGGACAACATAGTAGCGGTAACAGGATCCTGGACTGAGGACAAGACAGGAGCAGAAACAGGAGCCTGGACTGGAGCGGTAACAGGATCCTGGACTGAGGACAAGATACGAGTGGAAACAGGAGCCTGGACTGGGGACAAGACAGGAGTGGAAACAGGAGCCTGGACTGGGGACAAGACAGGAGTGGAAACAGGAGCCTGGACTGGGGACAAGACAGGGGCGGAAACAGGATCCTGGACTGGGGACAGGAGAAGAAGAGGCACTATGGGCAGAGCTGCTTGTGGATGTGGCACTGTGGAGCTCTGCATCCTCTGGAGCAGCCTGGGGCTCTGGATCCTCAGTAGCAGCCTTGGAGAATTTTTTCCAAAAAGCTTAGTAAAACATTCTACAGTTATTCCAGGGCTCTCTCACAGCAAGATTTCAGCTCATCGTAATGCTTCTCTCCTAAGAAGTGATCCTATGAACATAACTGATAAAATCTGGTGGGGAAGGAAAATTCAAATATTTAAAAAAAAGTTTGCATTGTAATCTTCACAGGTTTTAACTCACTCCCATCAAATCCATTAGGAACTCCCATGAGAAACTGCAAAACAGCAGGTTGATCACCCACAGTTAAAGCAAATATCTTCTCTAAAGAACATTGTGTCTGAGGTATCCTTTTGATGGGTGGACATTCTGTAATAGTGGGTGGTTGGTATGGAGGTGGACACAAATGCAAAGTACCACAGAATTTATTTAAAACAGAAAACCTGATCAAATCAAATGTATTTGTATAGTGCTTTTTACAACTGATGTTGTCACAAAGCAGCATCACAGAATTCATGTAAGTTTTGACATGAAATGTAAAAAATGTGAAAAATCCCCAGGTGAGCAAGCAAAGGGCGACAGTGGCACAGAGAATCTCCCTCAGAGCTGTGGAAGAAAGCTTGGGAGGAACCAAGGTTCACACGGGGAACTATCCTCCTCTGATCAGTCTACTGGTAATAATAGTTAGTCTGTGAGGGGCAGCTCCAAGGCCAGTGGTGGTGGCTGGAGCATGGGCAGCTGGTCTGAAGCGTGGAACAGGAGCTCAACAGTCATTCATCAGTGTCCAGACGGACAGGGGGGCAGTCGTTTACACAGAAAAAGGTAGAGGGATGGAGTTAGTTTTGATCTGTTTGGGTGAATTTAAAGCAGAAAATGTCTCTATTTTATGACCATTATTAATTACATTATACATGTTACCGTTAGGCCCAGTTATAAAAAGCCATGACATTAACTTTCACTGCTATGCAGACGACATGCAATTGTATATTCAGCCAAGCCCGATGACAAACACAGATTAAAGAAAGCAGAGGTGCAAAGGCTGGCTTCAGGGCTATGCCACCTCCAGCCACCAGGGGAGGCAGCAGGTGATCTCTGGACCCAATCAGACTTGATGGTAAACACCTGAGGACAGCCCTTATAGGCAAAGCCACACAGAAACACATTGCTAGATCTTTGTCTCTTTCTGAGTCACAAGAAACAGTAAGTAATTTTGTTAGAGGGTTGAGAGTTCCTACACTCCCACTCATCCTTACACTTCTCAAGCCATTTATGTCTTTACAGTTGTTGTATTAAAAAAAAATTAGTTCTAATTTTCCCTTTCTCTTTGGAAAGCCAGTTTTCCCCTGGTGTCCTTTGTTCTTTTCCCGCCAAAACCCAAGGGCTGGTTTCTATAATCACCTGTCTGTTTCCCACCCATTTTCAGGATTTTACTTAAGGCACTGTATCACCAGTTCTCTCCACTGCAGCCTTAGCGCAGTGGCAAAGAACTGACCTAGTAACACAGCAGCCCTGGTTCTTGCTCTTGGGTCCTGTTAAATTACATTTAATTAAAGTGACCCATTACAAGAGGACTGTTTAAAAGATGTGAAAGGCTGGATGTTGCATAAGTTTCTCCTTCTTAACAGTAATAACAGAATTTCTGGTTCTGGGTCCAAAAGTGGCAAGAAATAAATGATCAGATTTAATATTAAATCTCGCTGACTTTCCAGTTAAACCCGGTTCAGCCGCAAAAAAAACTTGGTGTCATAATTGACCCGGATTTATCATTTGATCAACACATAGGCAGTAATCACTAGGACAGCTTTTTTACATCTTCACAACATCACCAGGATAAGAAATGCCTCATCCCTGCAGGACACAGAGACATTAGTACATGCCTTTATTACTTGCTGCAGCCAGGGTCCTCACTAAAACTATAAAATTTGAACATATCCGTCCAGTTATATCATCACTTCATTGGCTGCCTGTGAAATTCTGCATCGATTATAAAATTCTGTTATTAACGTATAAAGCCCTACATGGGCTCGCTCCTGAATTCCTTCAAGATACTATTTCCTAGTTTATGAGCCTCCACATTTACTCAGATCACAGAGTACTGGATTTTTAATAGTTCCCAGAATTCAGAAAACCTCAGCTGGGGGAAGAGCTTTTTCTTATAAAGCCCCCCAAATCTGGAATGATCTTCTAAAACCAACCCCAAGTTGATGATGTTTTTCCATACATTTTCAAATGCAAGGCAAGATGGAAATTGTCCTGTCACTGTTTGGTCTCTATTTTTAAAAAGAAAAAAAAAATTCCTGTGTTCTGCACCAACCATATAATGTGTATCTTTCTGTGCAACAATGGTGGAATTGGTGAACCTCTTACCATATTGGCTTCAGAGAGACACTGACACTCTGAGAAGCTCTTTTTATACCCAATCATGTTGTCAATTGACCTAATTAGTGTTAATTGGTCTTCCAGCTGTTCGTTATATGCTCAATTTCCTTTTTCCAGCCACTTATTGCTACTTGTCCCAATATTTCTGGAATTTTTTGGTTTGTATAAAATAAAGTCTTAGGTGGGAGTTATTTTAATTAGTAAGCTGGGAATTTTAGGGGAATAACTGTAGTAAAGTGTAGGGTTATTTATGTCAGTATGATTTGTGTTTTTGTTATTAGATTCAGGGATTTTGCAGAAGGAGGCATATAGTATGTGGGGAAGCAAACCAGCCCCAGTGAAAACTTTGTAGGTTCACCTTTGAGTGGTTGAAGGTTATGGAGGTGTGTGAGAGCATGTGTGAGAGCCTAACTCTGTAAGGGAGAAGCAATGGGATTAATATAGGCTAACCTTGTCTTTTTCATTCCTTTGCTGTAGGTTACCTTGCCTGTTTTGTTTTGCTTAACATTTGTTGAAATAGTCTAGACGGGAGATTACGGTGTTAGCGGTGTTGCATGTTGAGTTAGGTATGGCCTAATCTTCCTTATGTTGAATAGTGAGAAGAGGCACAATCAAGCTACAGCAGTAATGTGATCTGTGAAGGTCAGCTGGTCATCAACCATGACACTCAGGTTTCTTACAACCTTGATGGGAGCCACTGATAGGGACTCTAGCTTGATGCTGATGTTGTGGAGAATAGCTTGCTTGACTGGGAGGGCCAGCAGTTCAGTTTTGGATAAATTCAATTGAAGGTGATGTTCCTTCATCCATGTAGATATGTCAGAGAGACAGTCAGAGATTCGAGTTGCCACTGAAGTGTCACCTGGAGGAAAGGATAAATAGAGCTGTGTGTCATCTGCATAGCAGTGATAGGAGAAGCCGTGTGAATGTATGATTGGGCCTAGAGAGGTGGTGTACAAAGCAAAGAGGAGGGGAACCAGCACTGAGCCTTGGGGCACACCTGTGGTGAGGTGGTGTCATGCTGATGTTTGTCCAAGCCATGACACATGCTTAGCATGAGAGGCCTGCTCTGATAGGGACCATGGCCAAGAAACCAGACACTAAGGTCTCAGGAGTAATCAAAGCATTACCTCCCAGAGCCCAGAGAACTGAAAACCCTGCCCCAGCCACCTGTTGCCAGGTGACTGAACCAAAACCTGGGAAGGTAGGTCCCGTGCAATACGTCACCTCCCAGACAGTTTTGGCTGGAGCTCCAATGCAGCGGATAGCTTCCTTACAGATTCCAGGGCATCCCCTTTGGAATACTTTCAGGAAGATACCAAGCTTCTACTACATTGGAACTCCAATGGATTGTGAACTGATGGTGGACAACAGGTAAATATCTGAAATCAGAGCACTCAACAAAATTGTCAGGCTTCTACCACCAGCACCAGCACCAGCCCCAGCCCTCCCCCACTCATTAAAATGACCCTCAGGTTCCATACATTACGTCATCTCCCTGTCTTGAATGGAGCTTTGATGCTGCTGATTGCTCCTTAGTCTAGTGTTTGTAGTTTTTGAGGTCTGGTGGTCTGGGAGATGAATATATTATTTTGAGCACTGTGGTCCAACTGGACGTGGATATGCACATTACTTCCCAGCATCCATGTGTTTTATTTCATACACTGTCCTCAAGATTCCTTGTACTGTTAATCACCTATCTGCATTTGGGCTCTTTAAAGACAGCTTTGATTTGATCTGTCTGTTCTAAATCAAGGGAACAGTGACAGGGTTGTGTGTAGTGTGTTAGTGTTGGTAGGTGGATTGGCGACTCAAAAGTGTCCGTAGGTGTGTGTGAGTGAATGTGTGTGTGTGTGTGTCTGTGTTGCCCTGTGAAGGACTGGTGCCCCCTCCAGGGTGTATTCCCGCCTTGCGCCCAATGATTCCAGGTAGGCCCTGGACCCACCGCGACCCTGAATTGGATAAGTGGTTACAGATAATGAATGAATGAATGAATGTTTGGTCGTGTTTTATTTTTGAACAGTGCTATATGCTACAGACCTCCTAGGGACCAGCTCCCTCCTCTCATAATGCCTCAAACAAAGTTCCAGAGCTCCCATAACCAACTCTCTCCTCTGTGGACTCTCCTCTCACTGCCCCATGCACTCTGTTGCATTGTCATAAAACGCCCACTAGGCGGCGGCATAGCTACTGGACATATGAACCTTTCTCCATGTTTAAGACTCCGTTTGCTGGAATATTTTGAATACAAGGAAGTTTAAGTTTTCAGTTTAAGTCCCACTAGAACACAATAAATTATTTTCTTGAATTATTTAACTATATTTCTGTTGTTCATTTCTGTGTTTAACAGATGTAAATTCTACAATCATATTCAATAATGGTCTTTTTCAAATGTCAAATTAAATATTTTTGAACATTATTTTGTATGCACGTAGACAAGACATACATTCTCAGATGAAATGCAGGCTTCAATGTAAAAAATACAGATGCTAATTTGGTGGGAGTCATAAGGCGGTGGGGTGTTTCTTTTGATGTGGAAAGTTTCTTTGTAGTTTTTCTGACGCTATGCTTTCTGTCCGTTTTCCAACGAAGCGAAGCAATTTGAGCTAAACGCTTCGGATTTCCACAAGACGTTTTTGCGTTGCTTTGCTGCGTTACACGGTTGCCTGGATACGTTCAGCTCCTTGAAAATTGATTGGCTGCGCGGCTCCCTCACTGTTAACACGCATTCACAACGATTTATTTTTTCATACGGCGCGTTTCAAACCGCGTTCTGTCGAACTATGCAGTATTTCAAAGTAGCACACAATCGTTAGTGTTACATTTAGTAGTGTAGAACTCCGAGCGTGGACTACTGAGGGATTTACGACAGACCCTCTTCTCGTCTCCAGTCCTGAGTGAACTATATTTTAGTTGTAGCTTCACCACTGGTTCAGCTTAACAAATCAATCTAAAGAAAGCTTTTCCGTTCAGCTTACGTTGCGGATAAAGTCGTAGAAGAATGGACCGCGTCACTCCGGTCAATTTTGTCCAGCACAAACCGAAGATGGCAACAGACTACACGCCTTACATGGAAATGAAGGTGACTGTAACGAATTTGTGTTTTGATGCTTATGTATTTTTAATATGGAAAGCTGAAATGTCCAGATCTCTCTCTTTTGAAATAAGAGTCTGACGTATCGCGTGTAAACGATGTTAAAATTCCAGAATGTGTCTTCACTCTGTCCAAATATGGAGAAAGTTTAGCTCCATGCTGCAGTACTCCTTATTTCTTCAGCATCAATGGACCCTGAAGAGAAGGAGTACTGCAGCATGGACTGAAAGGGAACTAGTTAGGGCAACCAATCAGAACCCAAATGATTTACATATGAGATCTTAAAGTGCCCCTCTGGTAATCGATTAAACCCTTAAGACTTTTCTGCTTTCAGAATAAGGTATTTAGATGGTATTTCCAGTAAAAAAGTCTCACTTGAACTCTACATTGTCGCCTTCTTTCATTCCTGCAGCCCAGAAGTGCTGCCCTGCAAGTTGACTGGAGTGGTTCATAAGGTTTGTGATCTAAAAAACCCTGGCTGTCTGAATTTGTGTGTTATGTTCATATCTCATGTCTTTTCTCCCTAGTCAAATGTGGACGACACAAATCTTCTCAATAAAAACACTACAAAACCAAAGCAGAGTAAAGGTAAACTACAGCACAAAAGCTATTCTTTTAAAATGAAAGATCAGTTACATGCTCACGTTTTTAAATACTTCCTCTGTGTCTTATGCCTGGCTTTCAGAGGAAGGCCATGGCCTGAGTTTACAGCTGGGGGGAGAGTATGAGCAGAAAAAACAAAAACTTAAAGAACTTCGCCTGGATTACAGACACTATGTGGCAAAGGTGAGAGCTTACATATCCAGAGGAATCTCGTGGTTGGTGGTAATCTAGTAGTTTATATTGGGTTTATCTTCTAGAAAAAAGAGCTGGGAGCTGGGGATCCATACACTCAACCACAAATATGGCCTCCTCCCCTCAGAGAGAGAAGATCTACAAAGGTGAATTTGTATTTGTAATTTATCATCTCATAATGAGGTCTGCTTTTCTGATGAGGGATCTGTGATAGT
This sequence comes from Hoplias malabaricus, assembly GCF_029633855.1. NCBI lineage: Eukaryota > Metazoa > Chordata > Actinopteri > Characiformes > Erythrinidae > Hoplias > Hoplias malabaricus. The sequence goes on from NC_089814.1 coordinate 729,789, forward strand.
AGAGGAAAGAACTATCTGAAATTACACTATGATATTCAGTGTACGTCTGAGATACCCTATAGGAGGTTGTCTGGGGCGGCACTTCGGGGAGGGGGGGGGGCATTTCAGTTAATTATAACAAATAATTGCACATTATTATGCACATTTTCTGCCCTGTTGGCCAGTCCCATGTCTATCACCTGAACTGGGATTTGCTCACTCTTGTTGACAGTTGGGAGATAAGGTGTCCAGTAGCAACTGTTTGAGTTGACATGGCCTTTGTTTCTGGACTGTATAACATTGCAATTCACTGCTGGTTTAGTGACCTTGGTTGATAACTCATAGATATTTAATGACTATATTTAGGCTTCATATATTATTGAATGGTATGGTGCACATGTATTAGTCTTTTGATCCTGTTTACCCAAAATGGCATTCAGAAGAGAAGAATCACTACAAAAAATATCAATAATATCCCTCATTCTGACAAAGCTTGTGTATTTAATTGTCTTATTAGAGCACTAACTTTTTAAAGTTTCAGTCATGTACAGTAACCTCTATGGCTCTCTTCAACTCCAGCCTCCAGGTAGAGACCCTTTTGGCTCTGCAACTCCCAGCCACACACTGCATTCTCCAGACCCACGAGGACAACGGAACAGCCCTAGCCTAGAGAGGCTGCTCTTCTCCAAGAGGGATGTTGGCACAGTAACAGATCCAGCAGTTAGAAGTGTCCCGAGACCACCTCAGAGGCGCTGGGAGGAGACACTGGAAAGAAAGCTCAAACATTACACATCTGAGGAGGAGCTGAACTCAGAGGAAGAGCAAGAGGAGCTTGAGCTTCTCCAGAAAAAGAGAGTCAGAAACCGCCAGGTACCTGGACACGCTACCAGGAGGGAGAGGAGGATTCAGCACTCTGTTAACAGGTGCATCTCAATACTCTTGAGTTCTGTTGCTCTTAGCCATATTAGAAATAGTCAGTTTTTCTCTTTGTTTAATAGGTAAATCCATAAAATATTCACAATTTTTATTAGTAAGAGGGACACAAGCAAGGATTTGTTGAATATATATAATATATATATATATATATATATATATATAGAGAGAGAGAGAGAGAGAGAGAGAGAGAGAGAGAAGCATGGTGAAGCAATAATGAGATTTGGTTGGTGGCTCTTTTTTTTAAATTGTTACGGAGTATCAGTTTTGTGAAGGTTAATATCACAACAAGAGTTTAAAGTAATGTAGGCAGACACTTTTCGTAGTGTCTATTTATATTTGTAGTTTGTGTCCATCAGATTCCATTTATCATCCCTTCAACATCTCTGCACTTAAACTGATTGCTTTCTAACTCAGAGTCGCCCAGGAGAGGAGAGAAGCAGAGGTATCTTTGGTTAATGAAGAGGAGAACAGACAGACCCCACTGGCAACCATTAAAACCAAGTACTGATCTCTGGCAATTAAAATAATTGGATTTGAGGTGCTTGGGTTTTAAATGAGAAAGAGACAAGTGTGCGTTAAACAGCTGAGGGGGTAGTTTTTCTGACCCTGCACAGGGTTGATCTGTACAGGTAAATTTTCTTTTATTGATTGGGAGCTTTCTTGGGTGGGAGAAGTGATGGGAACGGGACAACGGGACAGGACAGAGCTGCTAGCAAGAAGAACATGGTGGACTTTGCCACAGGACTTATGATTGGTAAGGCTAATGGCTTTAAAACCTCTATTGTCTAAATAATATTTCAGTATGCCAAGGAGAAACGTCGACTGAATGAGCTGAAATGGGAGAAAATAAATTACTCCAAGGCTTTTCAAGACATTTAAAAGGCTCCAGTGCCCCTCTGTGATCACACACACACACATTTCCAAATAAACGAATGTAGTCACAGTCTGTTTTGCTGTGTCTCAGCTGGAAAAGGAAGCACAAGAACATTTAGGCTCAGTCTCACATCCCAGTCCTTATTTGTGTGTACCCACAAATCTGCAAAGTTCTAGTGTCCCAATTTTCATTCAAAGAAGTGCTTGAGTTCCCTCAGTGAACCCAGCACCAACACAGATGCCACTCCTGTCCCACACTTCTCCATTCAAAATAATAAAGCAGCGAATACCGCATTGAGCAACAATTTTCTGTTCTCTGCATCTACCACTTACACTTTATATAAGAGGGAGTTTCTTAATGCGCTACTCATTAAAGCTAAACTTATTTGGAATAATCTTTTAGTGTAGTCTGTCCTTTTCACAGAGACACTCAAACTCTCAATGTTAAGAGGTTACAGCTGAAACTGATATTGCACTAATCTTTAAGGGCTGAATAATCAAATTATGGCAATATACCATTAAAAATAGTGAATTTTCTTCCTGTAAAACACCATGATGTGTCACAAGAACCACACATGACTGATAATAAGCTCAGAATTTGAACACAGGCTGTAGCAACCATTTAATGAGAAAACAGGCTTAGCTCATGGTCAGTACACAGAGTCGACTCCTCGCCACATGGTCAGGAACACAACTATGGGGCTGAGCCTGCTGGCTTGATTTTGATAAGTGTGGGATAATGAATAAAACATGCTAGAGGTATTTCAGGGCATTGTTTGGAGGGTGGAAAGTGGGAAACGTAAAATAGTTTAGGCATAAAGCGATAAAAGTAAGATATAAGAGTTTCCCAAAATGGAGTGAAATGAAGCAGTAAATAAACCATTCAAATAAATAATTTCTGAAAACACCCAACTTTTCACCATCCAATCAAATCTAGATGTATAATCATATCCCGCCCGCATCAGCAGTCCCGCTTCACTCAGATATACTCCACGTTAAAGAAAGATATGTTGCAAAGTGCACTTCAGCTTGTGGCTCCAGGCCCGTGCCAGGGTCTGTCTTTTCTCTACAGTACGATTAAGATTGTCTTAACCGTCAGCAAATATATCACAATGTGGGTGTTATTACAAGTGGAAATACTATGGATTTATTCATATTTAAGAAAAATGCAAAATACCTTGTTTTACATAATTATGCAAATCATTTTCACTGAAAAGATAATGGGTCAAAATGAACTCTCAAAATCTGATATATTTGCCCACTGCAAACCTTTTCCCTAAAGAGCTTTGGTTAGGACTGGCTTTATGCACAACTCTCAGCCTGTGGAGGATCCTTCATCCAGAGGTCCTTGAGATTCCAGTGAGACCAGCATCTTCAAATACCTGTTAGATGCTCAGCAAAGGCTATTTAAAATAGCATTCATTTGGCAGAGAGAAACTTTCCTTAACAAGCCTTTATCCGACCATATTCATCTGTGCTCTGAATCACTGTCTGTGTACGGTCCGATGGTCGTGAAACATCACATCTTTGCAGGCATTTTGCAAGACCATGCAATAAAAACCACAAGAAGGATGTATTTCATTTACGAAATACAAAATATTCTCTTCCGCAGCCCACATGCCAAGCTGCTCGTCTCCTGCTTCAGGAGATTGGTCTTGGACTTTCCTTTGAAACCTGACACACACACACACACACACACACACAGGTTGTGCAGAGTAGCAGACGATCCAGAAACTCTTACAAACACCTTCCATTACACAATGCAAGAGGGTGGATCATATGTCGGCTCTGAACCTTCAGAAATTCTGAACTTTCCTGAAGTGGAATTTCAGTATAGAGTTAGGATGTAAACAATGTCACTTGAGGATACGAAAAGAGGTTCTGAATTTTTCATTGTGGTAGTGATAGGAACCCACCATCTGAGGACTTAATACTTCTGAATTGTTAATGAAGAGCCTCAGATTTTTGAGGCGTTTGTGTTTTCATGATGACACCTAGTTTCCACCATGACTGCAGTCTCTGCAACTGGCCATTTCTCATCACAGAAGTCAGAGTGACTTTATCTGAGAATCTGAAGATGTTTCTGGTCATGTGTATCCACAGGTGTTGTCATACACAGTATAAACATATGGGCATTTTTAACACACAGACACCAAGGACACTAAATAGGCTGAAAATAAATGCTGACCAGCCTTCCACAGGGCGGTTCTCTGCTCATTGTTAGAGTTGAAGGCCTTTGCGAAGCTATGGGACTCCAGCAGACAGTCCAGCAGTTTGAAAAGCTGCTCAGAGGTCAGGTAGCGGTACATTCCCTGGTCCTGCGTCTCCACATGCACATCGGCATCCGGAACATCTCTCTGCATTCAAGACACACACACATTTTATAAATATATACATATATATATTAGGAATGGTCCCTTCTTTGCACTTGATCTAATCTCTGTGTTTTCATACGGCAAGCAGAAGTGTATTTGGCAGCCTATTGTTAACATTTCATTCTTAGTTTTCATGCCTAGTTTTACACTCTGGACCAATAGAGAGTGTTGCCGTATTTTATTTTTGTAAAGAGCGTTTAAAATTCACTTGTGGTGAAATTTGATGTAAATGGTCTTGATGATAATTTGGGTCTTGATCATTTTTAAACCTGGAGTTAAATTAAAGTTTAATAAATATTTATTGTTTAGTGGATTTGGGTCCATTTCATTATATTTGGGATGAAGGGAAAAGTGTAAACTGGATGTTCTGCAGTTCTGTGGCTGGGAAGAAGACAATGTTGCCGATGGTCTGGATGAGCTCCAGCTGCACCACACACTTTATGAGTAATGCTGTAAAGAGCCGCTGCTCCCGGGCTTCTGCAGAAGACACACACACACACAAAAAACACTCTTAGTAAAACCCTCACTATGACTCAGCTGGTCACTTCAGAGCCATGTGACAGTAAACTGATGAGGAATCCAAAGAAGGAGGCATTGTCTACAATGATGTTTCTTCATGTTATGAAGTAATTATGCTGACATCCAGGGGCTTGGATGTATCAGAAATCCTCTACTACATCTTTTCTAAACATGGCTACCTCCATGCTGTGGAGCATAAAGACTTTATCCGATGTGAAACATTTCAAAAAATATTTTCTCTAAAAATACTAGGTTTTACTGGTGAAAGTGGCTCGTTTAAATTGATCAAATAATTACAAAAACATCTTAAGCACGCCTTCAAAAGACTGGGAAAAAATGAACTACGAATGTGGCTCCAGTTTTAAGCTGTTAATGAGTCAGGGTCACAATAGCAAAATAACAAAAAGCACACTGCATTAATGCCATGTTTACAGACTTTACAGTGAGTATGTGATTTCTGAATGAAAATCTAGGGTCTGAACTGTAGGGGCGCAGAGCACATTAAATACTGCTGTGGGGTGCTATGACCAGGAGAACAATTTGGAATAATTTAGATTTAAATCAGACAAACTGTAATATCTTATGAACAAATTGTTGTGTATAAGTTAATCACTGATAAATAACAGTAATAATAATAATAATTAGGTCGGGGCAATTTATTGAAAATGAATCGAAATTGACATTCAGAACTTCTAATCGACATAATCTTGTCTCTATACTTTATATCAATAATTTTTAACTGTTTTTTAAAATTATTATTCAGTGTATGTTCATGTACTGTCCCTTCAGAACCAAGCGACCAAGACGTAGTGAATCTGCCCCTATGTGCCACATGGAAGCAACCTAAATGCCGAAGCTGACAATTGAGCAGCGTCTGTGTTTTGGGCGTGCTGTGTTTTGACTAAAACAAAGTCAAAAAGTAAAATGTAATGAATATTATTGGAGCACTTTTACAGCACATGCCTCGTCACTAAACGATAAGGGTCAAAAATACAAATACAATATAATTGTTCATTAATCTTAATCATGGTAAAATGTACCAGTAATTGTGATCTTGATATGCACTAATATCGTCCAGCACTAATAATATATATCCATCCATTATCTGTAACCGCTTATCCAATTCAGGGTCATAGTGGGTCCAGAGCCTACTTGGAATCATTGGGCGCAAGGCAGGAATACGCCCTGGAGGGGGCGCCAGTCCTTCACAGGGCAACACACACACATTCACTCACACCTACGGACACTTTTGAGTCGCCAATCCACCTGCAACGTGTGTTTTTGGACTGTGGGAGGAAACCGGAGCACCCGGAGGAAACCCACGCGGACACGGGGAGAACACACCACACTCCTCACAGACAGTCACCCGGAGCGGGAATCGAACCCACAACCTCCAGGTCCTTGGAGCTGTGTGACTGCGACACTACCTGCTGCGCCACCGTGCCGCAATGTTTATCTTTATTTTATTTTTATTTTTTTTCCACCATTAATGCAGTTCCCTGTCTTTTAGGGATGCAGAAGACCCAGAACAATTTGAAGAGTGCTATTTGAAGGGCTCAAGGTATCTTATAGCCATATTTTATTTGTTCTGTTATGATTTGGGGTGTCACGGTGGAGCAGCAGGTAGTGTCTCTGTCACAGCTCCAGGGTCCTGGAGCTTGTGGGTTCGAGTCCTGCTCCAAGTGACTGTCTGTGAGGAGTGTGGTGTGTTCTCCCTGTGTCTGCATGGGTTTCCTCCAGGTGACTGTCTGTGAGGAGTGTGGTGTGTTCTCCCTGTGTCTGCATGGGTTTCCTCCAGGTGACTGTCTGTGAGGTGTGTGGTGTGTTCTCCCTGTGTCTGCATGGGTTTCCTCCGGGTGACTGTCTGTGAGGAGTGTGGTGTGTTCTCCCTGTGTCTGCATGGGTTTCCTCCAGGTGACTGTCTGTGAGCAATGTGGTGTGTTCTCCCTGTGTCTGTGTGGGTTTCCTCCGGGTGACTGTCTGTGAGCAATGTGGTGTGTTCTCCCTGTGTCTGTGTGGGTTTCCTCCGGGTGACTGTCTGTGAGGAGTGTGGCGTGTTCTCCCTGTGTCTGCATGGGTTTCCTCCGGGTGCTCCGGTTTCCTCCCACAGTCCAAAAACATACATTGGTAGGTGGATTGGAGGCTCAGAAGTGTGGTGTAGGTAGGTGTGAGTGTGTGACTGAATGTGTGTGCTGCCCTGTGAGGGTCTGGCACCCCCTCCGGGGTATATTCCTACCTTGTGCCCAATGATTCCAGGTGGGCTCTAGACCCACCGTGACCCTGAACTGGATAAGCTGTATAATGAATGAATGTTATGATTTGTTTTTCCAAGCCATTCTTTGAGAAAATGATCCTTGTTTGTGCGCTGTGCTTGGAATAAAGGTGATCTGCCCCATTGTTTTAATTTCTTTTATTTTTTAATTCTATTCCCAGAAATGTCTATCCTGCCATGGTAATCAATTGGTTAATCTGACTTTTTATTTTCTTTGATCAGTGTGCACTGATCACATCCCAGAAGAGGTTGAAAACACTAGGAAGAGGACAAGAACACTGGTCTAAACAGGAGGTGATGGCTGTGATGAAACCTCTCAAGCCTCACATAACGAAAGGAAAACTGGCCACAATGGCAGAATGTCAGCGGTGCAAGGATGCTGAGGATCCTGTGTTGAAGGACCGAAGTGCACAAAATATAAGAGACTTTGTTAGAAATAGAGGGATCACATTTTAAAAGGAAAATTCAATTTAATGAAGAATTGCTTCAAGGACATGGGCTTGATTTTTGTTGACTTAGTTCTTTAACAATCTGAGAAAAGTGTGATGTTACACCTGCAGCATGTTAATTAAAGATGTGTTTAATTATTTGTTTGTTGTTATAACTGGAGCTGCAGTTAACGCTAACACAAGCGAGATGCTCATGTCCAGAGTTTGTTGTTTACAGGGACCTGTTCTGCTTAATCACATGTGTCTTTGGAATGCACCTGTTATGTTTGTGTTTGTGTGTGATCAAGTACCAGTAAACCACCTCTGTCCTTATAATACAGTGAAATGCCCTTTTTTGTGTATTGTTAAATCAGTGTCCTGGTAAAGTAGGCATGACCTCACAAACCTCTTGCCATAGGCAGGAGATTTTCAGGATGTCCCCATATACAAGCATGTTGTCAGGTGGACATAGTAAGAGCTTACATTTGTGTAGAAACAAATTAAGGTGATATTTGTGTTCTGTAAAAAGAGAGAATTTTTTGGTGTTTCCAGCAGTGCTGTAGGGCAAAGGGAAAGGTGGGTGCCACTAAACCACATTTTAACTGGTTTGGCAAGGGATGTCCTCATAAGACTTAGACCTGTGTGTGTGTGTGCAGCCTATAATCTCAGTTCAAAGTTTAATCATTCTCCTGCTCCTTAGTAATATTTTTCAACAAAAATTGAGTAGTTTGAAAATGGCGAGTGAGAAGAATACATCACTGAATTCAGGAGTGTTTGAATTTTGAATTAAACGTTAAACAAAGGTGTACAAAGAAGTTTGAAAGCATTTAATACTTTCCTTAGCTCTTGAAAATGATTTTATGTCTTGTTTTTCAAAGAAAAACTGAAATACCTTATGAAAAACTAAAGAAATGGAGTGAGAGCTGTTTCCTGCTTCACTCAGATGTTCACAACTAAGCCATTTTCTATTCTTTGTCTCACAGCTAAATGGTAAACACTGATCCTGGGTCTGTGTGTGCTCAGTTTGGAGAGTATGGCTGTTGTGATTTCTTCAAACCACCAGATGTCACTGTTTTAAGCCTTTAACTCTTCTGGCCAATCAGGATGAAGCTTCAAAACAGCCTCCACCTGTCTGGGACTTGAGTGAATACTAATTGGAGTCAGCTGTGTTGTCTGGGTTCGGTTCAGTTCAGCAGATTTCCCAGCAGTCTTGTTGCTTTCTGAAAATAGGACTTAATTTTGTTGTTATTTTGGCTGTTGTCTTTAGATGAGGCTGAATTTGGGTTCTCTTGTGTAAATGCGTTTTAGAGATTTCTGTTTTATTCATCGCTTGATTGATTTACAATTTTGACACAATGAATGCTGTAAACAAGGGTTGTATGTAGATTGTAAAGTTCATTAGCTCTTTATGAATTGTTTTTAGTTTCATTGGAGATTTGTAGTTTTCTGTTATGATGAAATGTGCTGTTTTTGTTCAGTTTTATTCTGTGGAATCTGTTGGGTTCTGTTTGGAGACTTCCAGGTCTTTGTTGTTTGAAAGGGCTTTTATTTTACCCCAGGTCCATTCAGTAAGGGGCAATAACTGAATCCGTCTGAAGTTAAAAAAGAGACTTTCCATTCAATCCACTCACATCTGAGAGGGCTTGGTTCCAGTCTATGGCCAGTGGGATCCTCTTGAAGAGATTTTGAGCAAGGTCTGTGAGGTAGGTCAGAATCTTTTTTTGCTCTCTTGTGTGTTTGTCACCTCTCATATGAAGAGCCATGGTCCTGGTTTATGGAGGCCACCTGTTTGTTTGGGGCAGGATTAGGAGCTAGATGGTTGCAAGTCTTGGTTCAGGTCTGTGGAGCTAATGGGATTGTTATGGGCATGGATGTTTCTCTCATATCTCTGTCCTGTCCTGTCCATATGTTCTAGGATCCAGTCCTGGGTTCCTGACTGACTGCATGCCGGATGCCGGAATCTGTGTCCATGGTTTGGCTTCAACCATCAGCTATAAAAGAGAGAGTTTAGTCACACCCGGGAGGAATGGTTCCTCACTCAATTGTTTATCTTTTTTGCTGTTGAAACTCGCTTCGTGTTTGAATTGTTAATTGTTGAATGTTTTTCTGAGTGTTGCCTGTCTGTCATTGTTTACATTTGTAACTAGTACCAGTTGTAGGGAGTGGCTGCCGTTTTGTTTTGGGAACTGGGGTTTGTCTCTGTTTATACACAGCAAGGGAGTAAGGTTAGCACATTGTCTTTCACAGGTTAGTTAGTGTACCTAAAAGTAGTTAGTGTGGGGTTTGTTTGTTGTTTTGGCCTGGGTCACTCCTGAAGTCACTTTCTGGTCACTAAACTGTATCAATCACATCAATACATTTCACAAAACTGTCCTAAGTTGTAGTTTTTTTTGCACTCATCACACTCCGTTATTTCATTTTTTTGTGTTGCGGTCTGCCCTAGACCAGGTCGTAACAGGATCTTTCTAGAATATTGAATTCTATTCCAGGAGACCCTGTTTCTCTGTTGTAAAAGAGGGCCAGTTTGGTCCCATTCCCACACACACACACAAAATCCAATGTTATTGGATTCTGAAGGGCTTTGTTCTGGTCTATGGCAACACTGGTATCTGTCTCAAAGATTGATTCCAACCTGTTGAACCAGCTAAACCCAGTTTTGGAGTTCAGATGCTCTCTGGTGTAAAAAAAAAAAAAAAAAAAAGCCCAATTCCACCTCAAACCCTGTCCCATTTTTTTTCTCTCTCTCTCACACAGGTTTACAGTGTTTATCAGGACACCCTGTAACCATGGTTTTTGAGGACACACCTTTCCTGACATCCTTTTTGTGAAAGTGTATATTTTGTGGTTCTGTTGTATTCATATTATTTAATATGATATTTATACTATTTGTTTTAAGAAAACGAACAGCCTTTTAAATTGTCAAATGGTGTAACCACAAAAAATGACAAATATCTAATATTTCACACCTAGAGTTCATGCAATTGCTTGTAAAATTAGCCATTTATTTTATAATATCCCATAAGAATGTTTTATTATATTTTTTCTAAATTTAGATTTTATGGGATTTTGTGAGACCATGTGCCATTAACATCTTCTTTTACGTGTATTCTTTGACCATGGTAAAAATGGTTTAAACACCCATTATTCCAGTGTAGTAGAGTATTAAATCATAATCCATATTAACTTTTTTGTACAATATTAGTATTTTAGACAAGATACTGGTTACACCAACTGACCACAAACCTTCTACAGCAAAAGAACAAGAATAACTTGTGTTCGATTCTGATTTCAGTTCAGTTCTCATACAATTTCAGTTCGTAAAATGACAGCCATTGTTTTCAAAGAGAGTGAGTGAATGAAGGAGAGAGAGATTGTTAGTGAGAGAGTATCAGACATTGTTTTTTCATTTCTTTCATCACTAAACTGTTTTGATTAAACTTTTAAAAACTGACAACCATCAGTGTGAGTTCCTGTCATCTGATGAGATGTGAACCAATTGTTTCACATTAACATAATAATATAGAGGAAACAGCGTGTCAGAAACTTATATCTTGAATTATTAAAGGGGTTGAGGATGCCTGTGGTACCTCTACATTTGGCTGCACATAGTCATGATCATGAGGGTTAACTATGGGTTACTGGACAATATGCTGGTCATCTTCGGAAGTGTTAATCAATAGAGGAGTAAGGTTTAAAACATCAGTACCATTTTATTCTCTATATACTGTCTTTGATACTGCTTCCAACTTTCCCTCATCTTTTGTTGTATGTGCACCTTTCCCAATATATATGTACAAAGTACATAATTATTTCCTGAAATAATTATGTATATATTATGTATATATATTGGGTTATGGAGAAACTACTTGGTTTAATGGCACATACATTGGTTTTAAACTGTTGGTTTGTATATATTGGTTTGTTGGTATATATATTGGACTCTCAGTACATACATTGGTTTGTGTGCATGTGTATATCGGTTTGTGGGCATGTATCGGTTTGTGGGCTTGTATCGGTTTGTGGGCATGCATATATCGGTTTGTGGGCATGCATATATCGGTTTGTGGGCATGCATATATCGGTTGGTGTGTATCGGTTTGTGGGTTTGTATCGGTTTGTGGGCATGTATCGGTTTGTGGGCTTGTATCGGTTTGTGGGCATGTATCGGTTGGTGTGTATCGGTTTGTGGGCATGCATATATCGGTTTGTGGGCATGTATCGGTTGGTGTGTATCGGTTTGTGGGCATGCATATATCGGTTTGTGGGCATGTATCGGTTGGTGTGTATCGGTTTGTGGGCATGCATATATCGGTTTGTGGGCATATATCGGTTTGTGGGCGCATATACTGGTTTGTTTATATCGGTTTGTGGGCATATATATATTGGATTCTGCGCTGCATGGTAGAAATTTGCCGTTCAGTGCTGTTCAGCGAGTAGCCTGTTTTGATTGTGCTGCGCGGTTTTAATGAACCTCAGTTTGGACAAACTTCTGACATATTCCAAATAAAACCGAGTGGCCCGGTGACTGAGCTCCGCGATTATAAATACTAAATAAAGGTCATAATAAAGATAATAAAGCTCAGACTAGCCGATTGGATTATGGTCTACAACAATGTGTTTTCTACGACGCTGAACTTAGCTCGTAGATCGCAGATTCGCAGATCCAGATGTTCTTTTCGAGTTGCGCGCGATCCCTGAGCGTTCTGTTCAGCTGCGCGCGCGATCCCTGAGCGTTCTGTTCAGCTGCGCGCGCGATCCCTGAGCGTTCTGTTCAGCTGCGCGCGCGATCCCTGAGCGTTCTGTTCAGCTGCGCGCGCGATCCCTGAGCGTTCTGTTCAGCTGCGCGCGCGATCCCTGAGCGTTCTGTTCAGCTGCGCGCGCGATCCCTGAGCGTTCTGTTCAGCTGCGCGCGCGATCCCTGAGCGTTCTGTTCAGCTGCGCGCGCGATCCCTGAGCGTTCTGTTCAGCTGCGCGCGCGATCCCTGAGCGTTCTGTTCAGCTGCGCGCGCGATCCCTGAGCGTTCTGTTCAGCTGCGCGCGCGAACCCTGAGCGTTCTGTTCAGCTGCGCGCGCGATCCCTGAGCGTTCTGTTCAGCTGCGCCCGCGCGATCCCTGAGCGTTCTGTTCAGCGGCACGCGCGATCCCTGAGCGTTCTGTTCAGCGGCACGCGCGATCCCTGAGCGTTCTGTTCAGCGGCACGCGCGATCCCTGAGCGTTCTGTTCAGCGGCACGCGCGATCCCTGAGCGTTCTGTTCAGCGGCACGCGCGATCCCTGAGCGTTCTGTTCAGCGGCACGCGCGATCCCTGAGCGTTCTGTTCAGCTGCGAGCGATCCCTGAGCGTTCTGTTCAGCTGCGAGCGATCTCTGAGTGTTCTGTTCAGCCCCGTGCGCAATCTCTGAGTGTTCTGTTCAGCCCCGTGCGCAATCTCTGAGTGTTCTGTTCAGCTGCGCGCAATCTAAGTGTTCTGTTCAGCCACGGACGCGATCTCTGAGTGTTCTGTTCAACCGTGCGCGCGATCTCTGAGTGTTCTGTTCAGCTGCGCGCGCGATCTCTGAGTGTTCTGTTCAGCTGCGAGCGATCTCTGAGTGTTCTGCTCAGCTGCGCGTGCGATCTCTGAGTGTTCTGTTCAACTGCGAGCGATCTCTGAGTGTTCTGTTCAGCTGGGCGGGCGATCTCTGAGCGTTCTGTTCAGCGGCACGCGCGATCTCTGAGTGTTCTGTTCAGCGGCATGCGCTATCTGAGTGTTCTGTTCAGCTGCGAGCGAGATCTCTGAGTGTTCTGTTCAGCTGCGAGCGAGATCTCTGAGTGTTCTGTTCAGCTGCGTGCGATCTCTGAGTGTTCTGCTCAGCTGCGCGCGAGATCTCTGAGTGTTCTTTTCAGCTGCACGCGCGATCTCTGAGTGTTCTGTTCAGCGGCATGCGCTATCTGAGTGTTCTGTTCAGCTGCGTGCGATCTCTGAGTGTTCTGCTCAGCTGCGCGCGAGATCTCTGAGTGTTCTTTTCAGCTGCGAGCGATGTCTGAGTGTTCTGTTCAGCTGCGAGCGAGATCTCTGAGTGTTCTGTTCAGCTGCGAGCGAGATCTCTGAGTGTTCTGTTCAGCTGCGTGCGATCTCTGAGTGTTCTGTTCAGCTGCGCGCGCGATCTCTGGGTGTTCTGTTCAGCTGCGAGCGATGTCTGAGTGTTTTGTTCAGCTGCGTGCGATCTCTGAGTGTTCTGTTCAGCTGCGCACGCGATCTCTGAGTGTTCTGTTCAGCCGGGGGCGCGATCTCTGAGTGTTTTGTTCAGCCGGGGGCGCGATCTCTGAGTGTTTTGTTCAGCCGCTGGCGCGATCTCTGAGTGTTCTGTTCAGCTGCGTGTGATCTATGAGCGTTCTTTTCAGCTGCGCACGATCTCTGATAGTTCTTTTCAGCTGCACGCGCGATCTCTGAGTGTTCTGTTCAGCGGCATGCGCTATCTGAGTGTTCTGTTCAGCTGCGAGCGATCTCTGAGTGCTCTGCTCAGCTGCGAGCGATGTCTGAGTGTTCTGTTCAGCTGCGAGCGAGATCTCTGAGTGTTCTGTTCAGCTGCGAGCGAGATCTCTGAGTGTTCTGTTCAGCTGCGTGCGATCTCTGAGTGTTCTGTTCAGCTGCGAGCGATCTCTGAGTGTTCTGCTCAGCTGCGCGTGCGATCTCTGAGTGTTCTGCTCAGCTGCGCGTGCGATCTCTGAGTGTTCTGCTCAGCTGCGCGTGCGATCTCTGAGTTTTCTGTTCAGCCGCGTGCGCGATCTCTGAGTGTTCTGTTCAGCTGCGAGCGATCTCTGAGTTTTCTGTTCAGCTGCGCGCGATCTCTGAGTGTTCTGTTCAGCCGGGGGCGCGATCTCTGAGTGTTCTGCTCAGCTGCGCGTGCGATCTCTGAGTGTTCTGTTCAGCTGTGCGGGATCTCTGAGTGTTTTGTTCAGCCGCGGGCGCGATCTCTGAGTGTTCTGTTCCACTGCGAGCGATCTCTGTGTGTTCTGTTCAGCTGCGTGTGCGATGTCTGAGTGTTCTGTTCAGCTGCGTGCGATCTCTGAGTGTTCTGTTCAGCTGCGAGCGATCTCTGAGTGTTCTGCTCAGCTGCGCGTGCGATCTCTGAGTGTTCTGTTCAGCTGCGTGCGATCTCTGAGTGTTCTGTTCAACTGCGAGCGATCTCTGAGTGTTCTGTTCAGCTGCGCGGGCGATCTCTGAGCGTTCTGTTCAGCGGCACGCGCGATCTCTGAGTGTTCTGTTCAGCGGCATGCGCTATCTGAGTGTTCTGTTCAGCTGCGTGCGATCTCTGAGTGTTCTGTTCAGCTGCGTGTGATCTCTGAGCGTTCTTTTCAGCTGCGCACGATCTCTGATAGTTCTTTTCAGCTGCACGCGCGATCTCTGAGTGTTCTGTTCAGCGGCATGCGCTATCTGAGTGTTCTGTTCAGCTGCGAGCGATCTCTGAGTGTTCTGTTCAGCTGCGAGCGAGATCTCTGAGTGTTCTGTTCAGCTGCGAGCGAGATCTCTGAGTGTTCTGTTCAGCTGCGAGCGAGATCTCTGAGTGTTCTGTTCAGCTGCGTGCGATCTCTGAGTGTTCTGTTCAGCTGCGTGCGATCTCTGAGTGTTCTGCTCAGCTGCGCGCGAGATCTCTGAGTGTTCTTTTCAGCTGCACGCGCGATCTCTGAGTGTTCTTTTCAGCGGCATGCGCTATCTGAGTGTTCTGTTCAGCTGCGTGCGATCTCTGAGTTTTCTGTTCAGCTGCGTGCGATGTCTGAGTGTTCTGTTCAGCTGCGAGCGAGATCTCTGAGTGTTCTGTTCAGCTGCGAGCGAGATCTCTGAGTGTTCTGTTCAGCTGCGTGCGATCTCTGAGTGTTCTGTTCAGCTGCGCGCGCGATCTCTGGGTGTTCTGTTCAGCTGCGCGCGCGATCTCTGGGTGTTCTGTTCAGCTGCGAGCGATGTCTGAGTGTTTTGTTCAGCTGCGTGCGATCTCTGAGTGTTCTGTTCAGCTGCGCACGCGATCTCTGAGTGTTCTGTTCAGCCGGGGGCGCGATCTCTGAGTGTTTTGTTCAGCCGCTGGCGCGATCTCTGAGTGTTCTGCTCAGCTGCGCGTGCGATCTCTGAGTGTTCTGTTCAGCTGCGTGCGATCTCTGAGTGTTCTGTTCAACTGCGAGCGATCTCTGAGTGTTCTGTTCAGCTGCGCGGGCGATCTCTGAGTGTTCTGTTCAGCTGCACGGGCGATCTCTGAGTGTTCTGTTCAGCTGCGCGGGCGATCTCTGAGTGTTCTGTTCAGCTGCGCGCGCGATCTCTGAGTGTTTTGTTCAGCTGCTGGCGCGATCTCTGAGTATTCTGTTCAGCTGCGCGCGCGATCTCTGAGTGTTCTGTTCAGCCGCGTGCGCGATCTCTGAGTGTTCTGTTCAGCTGCGAGCGATCTCTGAGTTTTCTGTTCAGCTGCGCGCGATCTCTGAGTGTTCTGTTCAGCCGGGGGCGCGATCTCTGAGTGTTCTGCTCAGCTGCGCGTGCGATCTCTGAGTGTTCTGTTCAGCTGTGCGGGATCTCTGAGTGTTTTGTTCAGCCGCGGGCGCGATCTCTGAGTGTTCTGTTCCACTGCGAGCGATCTCTGTGTGTTCTGTTCAGCTGCGTGTGCGATGTCTGAGTGTTCTGTTCAGCTGCGTGCGATCTCTGAGTGTTCTGTTCAGCTGCGAGCGATCTCTGAGTGTTCTGCTCAGCTGCGCGTGCGATCTCTGAGTGTTCTGTTCAGCTGCGTGCGATCTCTGAGTGTTCTGTTCAACTGCGAGCGATCTCTGAGTGTTCTGTTCAGCTGCGCGGGCGATCTCTGAGTGTTCTGTTCAGCTGCGTGCGATCTCTGAGTGTTCTGTTCAACTGCGAGCGATCTCTGAGTGTTCTGTTCAGCTGCGTGCGATCTCTGAGTGTTCTGTTCAACTGCGAGCGATCTCTGAGCGTTCTGTTCAGCGGCACGCGCGATCTCTGAGTGTTCTGTTCAGCGGCTTGCGCTATCTGAGTGTTCTGTTCAGCTGCGTGCGATCTCTGAGTGTTCTGTTCAGCTGCGTGTGATCTCTGAGCGTTCTTTTCAGCTGCGCACGATCTCTGATAGTTCTTTTCAGCTGCACGCGCGATCTCTGAGTGTTCTGTTCAGCGGCATGCGCTATCTGAGTGTTCTGTTCAGCTGCGAGCGATCTCTGAGTGTTCTGCTCAGCTGCGAGCGATGTCTGAGTGTTCTGTTCAGCTGCGAGCGAGATCTCTGAGTGTTCTGTTCAGCTGCGAGCGAGATCTCTGAGTGTTCTGTTCAGCTGCGTGCGATCTCTGAGTTTTCTGTTCAGCTGCGTGCGATCTCTGAGTGTTCTGCTCAGCTGCGCGCGAGATCTCTGAGTGTTCTTTTCAGCTGCGAGCGATGTCTGAGTGTTCTGTTCAGCTGCGAGCGAGATCTCTGAGTGTTCTGTTCAGCTGCGAGCGAGATCTCTGAGTGTTCTGTTCAGCTGCGTGCGATCTCTGAGTGTTCTGTTCAGCTGCGCGCGCGATCTCTGGGTGTTCTGTTCAGCTGCGCGCGCGATCTCTGGGTGTTCTGTTCAGCTGCGAGCGATGTCTGAGTGTTTTGTTCAGCTGCGTGCGATCTCTGAGTGTTCTGTTCAGCTGCGCACGCGATCTCTGAGTGTTCTGTTCAGCCGGGGGCGCGATCTCTGAGTGTTTTGTTCAGCCGGGGGCGCGATCTCTGAGTGTTTTGTTCAGCTGCGGATGTTCTCTGAGTGTTCTGTTCAGTTGCGCGCGATCTCTGAGTGTTCTATTCAGCTGCGGACGATCTCTGAGTGTTCTATTCAGCTGCGGACGATCTCTGAGTGTTCTATTCAGCTGCGGACGATCTCTGAGTGTTCTATTCAGCTGCGGACGATCTCTGAGTGTTCTCTTCAGCTGCGCGCGATCTGAGTGTTCTGTTCAGCCACGGGCGCGATCTCTGAGTGTTCTATTCAGCCGCGCGCACGATCTCTGAGTGTTCTGTTCTGCCGCGAGTGCGATCTCTGAGTGTTCTGTTCAGCTGCGCGCGATCTCTGAGTGTTCTATTCAGCTGCGGACGATCTCTGAGTGTTCTATTCAGCTGCGGACGATCTCTGAGTGTTCTATTCAGCTGCGGACGATCTCTGAGTGTTCTCTTCAGCTGCGCGCGATCTGAGTGTTCTGTTCAGCCACGGGCGCGATCTCTGAGTGTTCTATTCAGCCGCGCGCACGATCTCTGAGTGTTCTGTTCTACAGCTCGCGCGATCTCTGAGTGTTCTGTTCAGCTGCGCGCGATCTCTGTGTGTTCTGTTCTACAGCTCGCGCGATCTCTGAGTGTTCTGTTCACCTGCGTGCGATCTCTGAGAGTTCTGTTCACCTGCGTGCGATCTCTGAGTGTTCTGTTCACCTGCGCGTGCGATCTCTGAGTGTTCTGTTCACCTGCGCGTGCGATCTCTGAGTGTTCTGTTCACCTGCGCGCGATCTCTGAGTGTTCTGTTCAGCTGCGCGCGCGATCTCTGAGTGTTCTGTTCACCTGCGTGCGATCTCTGAGTGTTCTGTTCACCTGCGCATGCGATCTCTGAGTGTTCTGTTCACCTGCGTGCAATCTCTGAGAGTTCTGTTCACCTGCGTGCGATCTCTGAGTGTTCTGTTCACCTCCGTGCGATCTCTGAGTGTTCTGTTCACCTGCGTGCGATCTCTGAGTGTTCTGTTCACCTGCGTGCGATCTCTAAGAGTTCTGTTCACCTGCGTGCGATCTCTGAGTGTTCTGTTCACCTGCGCGTGCGATCTCTGAGTGTTCTGTTCACCTGCGCGCGATCTCTGAGTGTTTTATTCAGCTGCGCGCGATCTCTGAGTGTTCTGTTCAGCTGCGTGCGATCTCTGAGTGTTCTGCTCAGCTGCGCGCGAGATCTCTGAGTGTTCTTTTCAGCTGCACGCGCGATCTCTGAGTGTTCTTTTCAGCGGCATGCGCTATCTGAGTGTTCTGTTCAGCTGCGTGCGATCTCTGAGTTTTCTGTTCAGCTGCGTGCGATGTCTGAGTGTTCTGTTCAGCTGCGAGCGAGATCTCTGAGTGTTCTGTTCAGCTGCGAGCGAGATCTCTGAGTGTTCTGTTCAGCTGCGAGCGATCTCTGAGTGTTCTGTTTAGCCGCGGGCGCGATCTCTGTGTGTTCTGTTCAGCTGCGCGCGGGATCCCTGAGTGTTCTGTTCAGCCGGGGGCGCGATCTCTGAGTGTTCTGTTCAGCTGCGAGCGATCTCTGAGTGTTCTGTTCAGCTGCGCGCACGATCTCTGAGTGTTCTGTTCAGCTGCGCGCACGATCTCTGAGTGTTCTGTTCAGCTGCGCGCGATCTCTGAGTGTTCTATTCAGCTGCGGACGATCTCTGAGTGTTCTCTTCACCTGCGTGCGATCTCTGAGAGTTCTGTTCACCTGCGTGCGATCTCTGAGTGTTCTGTTCACCTGCGCGTGCGATCTCTGAGTGTTCTGTTCTGCTGCGCGTGCGGTCTCTGGGTGTTCTGTTCAGCCGCGTGCGCAATCTCTGAGTGTTCTGTTCAGCTGCGCGCGATCTCTGAGTGTTCTGTTCAGCTGCGCGCGATCTCTGAGTGTTCTGTTCAGCTGCGCGCGCGATCTCTGAGTGTTCTGTTCACCTGCGCGTGCGATCTCTGAGTGTTCTGTTCACCTGCGCGCGATCTCTGAGTGTTCTGTTCAGCCGCGGGCGCGATCTCTGAGTGTTTTGTTCAGCTGCGCGCGCAATCTCTGAGTGTTCTGGTCTGCTGCGCGCGATCTCTGAGTGTTCTGTTCAGCTGCGAGCGATCTCTGAGTGTTCTGTTTAGCCGCGGGCGCGATCTCTGAGTGTTCTGTTCAGCTGCGCACGATCCCTGAGTGTTCTGTTCAGCCGCGGGCACGATGTCTGAGTGTTCTGTTCAGCTGCGCGTGCGATCTCTGAGTGTTCTGTTCAGCTGCGAGCGATCTGAGTGTTCTGTTCAGCTGCGTGCATGATCTCTGAGTGTTCTGTTCAGCTGCGCACGATCCCTGAGTGTTCTGTTCAGCCGCGGGCGCGATCTCTGAGTGTTCTGTTCAGCTGCGTGCATGATCTCTGAGTGTTCTGTTCAGCTGCGCACGATCTCTGAGTGTTCTGTTCAGCTGCACGCGCGATCTCTGAGTGTTCTGTTCTGCTGCGCGTGCGATCTCTGTGTGTTCTGATCTTCTGCGCGCGCGATCTCTGTGTGTTCTGTTCTGCTGCGCGTGCGATCTCTGTGTGTTCTGTTCAGCTGCGCGCGCGATGTCTGAGTGTTCTGTTCTGCTGCGCATGCGATCTCTGTGTGTTCTGTTCAGCTGCGCGTGCGATCTCTGAGTGTTATGTTCAGCAGCGCGCGCGATCTCTGGGTGTTCTGTTCAACTGCGAGAGATCTCTGTGTGTTCTTTTCAGCTGCGCGTGCGATCTCTGGGTGTTCTGTTCAGCTGCGTGCGATCTCTGGGTGTTCTGTTCAGCTGCGCGCGATCTCTGGGTGTTCTGTTCAACTGCGAGAGATCTCTGTGTGTTCTGTTCAGCTGCGCGTGCGATCTCTGAGTGTTCTGTTCAGCTGCGAGCGATCTCTGAGTTTTCTGTTCAGCTGCGAGCGATCTCTGAGTGTTCTGTTCAGCCACGCGCGCGATCTCTGAGTGTTCTGTTCAGCCGCGCACGATCTCTGAGTGTTCTGTTCTGCTGCGAGCGATCTCTGAGTGTTCTGTTCAGCTGCGCGCGATCTCTGAGTGTTCTGTTCAGCTGCGAGCGATCTCTGAGTGTTCTGTTCAGCTGCGAGCGATCTCTGAGTGCTCTCCTCAGCTGCGCGCGATCTGAGTGTTCTGTTCAGCCACGGGCGCGATCTCTGAATGTTCTGTTCAGCTGCAAACGATCTCTGAGTGTTCTCTTCAGCTGCGCGCGATCTGAGTGTTCTGTTCAGCCGCGCGCGATCTCTGAGTGATCTGTTCAGCTGCGCGCGATCTCTGAGTGTTCTGTTCAGCCACGGGCGCGATCTCTGAGTGTTCTGTTTTACGGCACGCGCGATCTCTGGGTGTTCTGTTCACCTGCGTGCGCGATCTCTGAGTGTTCTGTTCAGCTGCGCGCCATCTCTGAGTGTTCTGTTCAGCGGCTTCCGCGATCTGAGTGTTCTGTTCAGCTGCGTGTGATCTCAGAGTGTTCTGTTCAGCGGCTCCCGCGATCTGAGTGTTCTGTTCAGCTGCGCGCGCGATCTCTGAGTGTTCTGTTCACCTGCGTGCGCGATCGCTGGGTGTTCTGTTCACCTGCGTGCGCGATCTCTGAGTGTTCTGTTCACCTGTGTGAGCGATCTCTGGGTGTTCTGTTCACCTGCGTGCGAGATCTCTGAGTGTTCTGTTCACCTGCGTGCGCGATCTCTGAGTGTTCTGTTCAGATGCGCGCGATCTCTGAGTGTTCTGTTCAGCTGCGCGCGATCTCTGAGTGTTCTGTTCAGCTGCGCGCGATCTCTGAGTGTTCTGTTCAGCTGCGTGCGATCTCTGAGTGTTCTGTTCAGCTGCGTGCGATCTCTGAGTGTTATGTTCAGCTGCGCACGCGATCTCTGGGTGTTCTGTTCAGCTGCGTGCGATCTCTGGGTGTTCTGTTCAGCTGCGCGTGCGATCTCTGAGTGTTCTGTTCAGCTGCGCGAGATGTCTGAGTTTTCTGTTCAGCCGCGCGCGATCTGAGTGTTCTGTTCAGCCGCGGGCGCGATCTCTGAGTGTTCTGTTCAGCCCCGTGCGCAATCTCTGTGTGTTCTGTTCTGCTGCGCGTGCGATCTCTGTGTGTTCTGTTCACCTGCGCGTGCGATCTCTGAGTGTTCTGTTCACCTGCGCGCGATCTCTGAGTGTTCTGTTCAGCCGCGGGCGCGATCTCTGAGTGTTTTGTTCAGCTGCGCGCGCAATCTCTGAGTGTTCTGGTCTGCTGCGCGCGATCTCTGAGTGTTCTGTTCAGCTGCGAGCGATCTCTGAGTGTTCTGTTTAGCCGCGGGCGCGATCTCTGAGTGTTCTGTTCAGCTGCGCACGATCCCTGAGTGTTCTGTTCAGCCGCGGGCGCGATGTCTGAGTGTTCTGTTCAGCTGCGCGTGCGATCTCTGAGTGTTCTGTTCAGCTGCGAGCGATCTGAGTGTTCTGTTCAGCTGCGTGCATGATCTCTGAGTGTTCTGTTCAGCTGCGCACGATCCCTGAGTGTTCTGTTCAGCCGCGGGCGCGATCTCTGAGTGTTCTGTTCAGCTGCGTGCATGATCTCTGAGTGTTCTGTTCAGCTGCGCACGATCTCTGAGTGTTCTGTTCAGCTGCACGCGCGATCTCTGAGTGTTCTGTTCTGCTGCGCGTGCGATCTCTGTGTGTTCTGATCTTCTGCGCGCGCGATCTCTGTGTGTTCTGTTCTGC
Source organism: Hoplias malabaricus (assembly GCF_029633855.1). Taxonomy (NCBI): domain Eukaryota; kingdom Metazoa; phylum Chordata; class Actinopteri; order Characiformes; family Erythrinidae; genus Hoplias; species Hoplias malabaricus. The sequence goes on from NC_089814.1 coordinate 751,557, forward strand.
TGCGCGTGCGATCTCTGTGTGTTCTGTTCAGCTGCGCGCGCGATGTCTGAGTGTTCTGTTCTGCTGCGCATGCGATCTCTGTGTGTTCTGTTCAGCTGCGCGTGCGATCTCTGAGTGTTATGTTCAGCAGCGCGCGCGATCTCTGGGTGTTCTGTTCAACTGCGAGAGATCTCTGTGTGTTCTGTTCAGCTGCGCGTGCGATCTCTGGGTGTTCTGTTCAGCTGCGTGCGATCTCTGGGTGTTCTGTTCAGCTGCGCGCGATCTCTGGGTGTTCTGTTCAGCTGCGCGCGATCTCTGGGTGTTCTGTTCAACTGCGAGAGATCTCTGTGTGTTCTGTTCAGCTGCGCCTGCGATCTCTGAGTGTTCTGTTCAGCTGCGAGCGATCTCTGAGTTTTCTGTTCAGCTGCGAGCGATCTCTGAGTGTTCTGTTCAGCCACGCGCGCGATCTCTGAGTGTTCTGTTCAGCCGCGCACGATCTCTGAGTGTTCTGTTCTGCTGCGAGCGATCTCTGAGTGTTCTGTTCAGCTGCGCGCGATCTCTGAGTGTTCTGTTCAGCTGCGAGCGATCTCTGAGTGTTCTGTTCAGCTGCGAGCGATCTCTGAGTGCTCTCCTCAGCTGCGCGCGATCTGAGTGTTCTGTTCAGCCACGGGCGCGATCTCTGAATGTTCTGTTCAGCTGCAGACGATCTCTGAGTGTTCTCTTCAGCTGCGCGCGATCTGAGTGTTCTGTTCAGCCGCGCGCGATCTCTGAGTGATCTGTTCAGCTGCGCGCGATCTCTGAGTGTTCTGTTCAGCCACGGGCGCGATCTCTGAGTGTTCTGTTTTACGGCACGCGCGATCTCTGGGTGTTCTGTTCACCTGCGTGCGCGATCTCTGAGTGTTCTGTTCAGCTGCGCGCCATCTCTGAGTGTTCTGTTCAGCGGCTTCCGCGATCTGAGTGTTCTGTTCAGCTGCGTGTGATCTCAGAGTGTTCTGTTCAGCGGCTCCCGCGATCTGAGTGTTCTGTTCAGCTGCGCGCGCGATCTCTGAGTGTTCTGTTCACCTGCGTGCGCGATCGCTGGGTGTTCTGTTCACCTGCGTGCGCGATCTCTGAGTGTTCTGTTCACCTGTGTGAGCGATCTCTGGGTGTTCTGTTCACCTGCGTGCGAGATCTCTGAGTGTTCTGTTCACCTGCGTGCGCGATCTCTGAGTGTTCTGTTCAGATGCGCGCGATCTCTGAGTGTTCTGTTCAGCTGCGCGCGATCTCTGAGTGTTCTGTTCAGCTGCGCGCGATCTCTGAGTGTTCTGTTCAGCTGCGTGCGATCTCTGAGTGTTCTGTTCAGCTGCGTGCGATCTCTGAGTGTTATGTTCAGCTGCGCGCGCGATCTCTGGGTGTTCTGTTCAGCTGCGTGCGATCTCTGGGTGTTCTGTTCAGCTGCGCGTGCGATCTCTGAGTGTTCTGTTCAGCTGCGCGAGATGTCTGAGTTTTCTGTTCAGCCGCGCGCGATCTGAGTGTTCTGTTCAGCCGCGGGCGCGATCTCTGAGTGTTCTGTTCAGCCCCGTGCGCAATCTCTGTGTGTTCTGTTCTGCTGCGCGTGCGATCTCTGTGTGTTCTGTTCAGCTGCGCGCGCGATCTCTGAGTGTTCTGTTCAGCTGCGCGTGCGATCTCTGAGTGTTCTGTTCAGCTGCGCACGATCTCTGAGTGTTCTGTTCTGCTGCGCGCGATCTCTGAGTGTTCTGTTCAGCTTCGCGCACGATCTCTGAGTGTTCGGTTCAGCTGCGCACGTGATCACTGAGTGTTCTGTTCAGCTGCGCACGTGATCTCTGAGTGTTCTGTTCAGCTGCGTGCGATCTCTGAGGGTTCTGTTCTGCTGCGTGTGCAATGTCTGAGTGTTCTGTTCTGCTGCGTGTGCGATGTCTGAGTGTTCTGTTCTGCTGCGTGTGCAATGTCTGAGTGTTCTGTTCTGCTGCGTGTGCGATGTCTGAGTGTTCTGTTCAGCCGCGTGTGCGATCTCTGGGTGTTCTGTTCAGCTGCGTGCGATCTCTGGGTGTTCTGTTCAGCTGCGTGCGATCTCTGGGTGTTCTGTTCAGCTGCGTGTGATGTCTGAGCGGTCTGTTCAGCTGCGTGTGCGATCTCTGAGTGTTCTGTTCAGCTGCGTGCGATCTCTGAGCGGTCTGTTCAGCTGCATGCGACGTCTGAGCGTTCTGTTCAGCTGCGTGCGACCTCTGAGCGTTCTGTTCAGGTGCGTTTGATCTGAGTGTTCTGTTCAGCTGCAAGCCCAATCTCTGAGTGTTCTTTTCAGCTGCACGCGCGATCTGAGTGTTCTGTTCTGCTGCGTGTGCGATGTCTGAGTGTTCTGTTCAGCTGGGTGCGCGATCTCTGAGTGTTCTTTTCTTACTGCGCGAGCCATCTCTGAGTGTTCTGTTCAGCTGCACGCGCGATCTTTGAGTGTTCTGTTCAGCTACGCGCGATCTCTGAGTGTTTTTTTCGAGCTGCGTGTGCGATCTCTGAGTGTTCTTTTCGTGCTGCTCGCGGCATCTGAGTGTTATTTTCGAGCTGCGCGCGCCATCTCTGAGTGTTCTGTTCAGCTGCGCGCGCCATCTCTGAGTTTTCTGTTCAGCTGCGCGCGCAATCTCTGAGTGTTCTGTTCAGCTGCGCACGCGATCTCTGAGTGTTCTGTCAGCAGGAGCTGTAGCCGAGATGTTACTGTGCTGTACCCTTTTTTCCCGTCACAGTAATACCGGATGTATGTCACAGCGGCTACTGTGCCGGTACACCCAGCAGCACAGCGGCTACTGCCTGTACACACAGCAGAACAGCGGCTACTGTGCCGGTACACCCACCAGAACAGCGGCTACTCTGCCGGTACACACAGCAGAACAGCGGCTACTGTGCCGGTACACCCACCAGAACAGCGGCTACTGTGCCGGTACACAAAGCCGAACAGCGGGTAATTAAATTAAATGTTGGATGTGTTTGTGTGTTAAAGTGTTGTGATTTTTATTGTACATGGCGTGACCAATTACCACGAACATCATCCATGGTCCAAATTATCCAATGTTCAACACTTTATATTCCTGTAGTCATGAAAAGTGCATTTTCTATAAAAAAAATCTACTAGGTAACATTTTTCTATTTTAATTGTTTTAATTACATTTTAGAATACACAGATAATATTATGACCACAATATTTCTGTCCATTCTCTCAACTTCACTGACCATACAGCAGCCCTTTGTTCTACAGTTACAGACTGCAGTCCATATGATGCTTTGGAAACTTTTTTGACCCCTTTCATCCTTCAATGGGCAGATCCCTACCAGGTGTTGTTGCAATAGTACAGAGCCTGTAGTAGCAACGTCACAGTGTTTTTGAAGGTGCAATTTAAGAAAAAATCCCTAATGTTGCTTTAATTTAATTACCATTAATGGTATTTTTCCTCCTTATCCATATCAATCCTCCACATATATAGTGATTTAAATGTTGCATGAGGCGGGTTGTGTATTTTCTTTTGAATGTTTCCCACACGGAGTTTACTGTGCACCACCTTTCCAAATCAGAGACGCCACTCGTGATCATGTAAGGTAAGTTAGGCCGTGTCCACATGTACTGTTAGGCAATGTTATTTTTACTTTTTGTTTCAGTAATTAGCTATACTGACTATGTTTATCGGGAAAACAGGCAAAAGTACAGAATTTGCGTCAGTGACAGAACTCAAAGAAAAAGCAAACGATTCACAATGTCCATACTGCACGAAGACGACGGCATGCTCAGATCGACATCTCTCTTCCAAACATTTGAAATTTGCCATATATTACACACATAATAATGAAGGTAAGCATTTGCTATTGTATACTTTGCTATGAGAGTTCAGAGATAATCACCACAAAGGTAAATAAAAGGTTTTGTATCGTTGTGTAAATCTCATTAGCTATTGTGTTATTACATTAAGGTTACATTTAAGTTTGTGTTGTCCTTTATGGATGAACTAAACACTCCATACACGCATTTTTACGTGTCAGCAGCATGTCAACTTTCAGGTATATTCAGTATAACTATTTTATTATTAATTATTAAATATGAATTATCGCATTGATAAATATAAGACCATAGCTCTACTATTGTATCAATGAATCATTATTTAATGATAGAACAAGCATTATTTTCTGATTTTATAAAAATTCTAAACGAATGCTAGTTAATGCTAGTTCTTGTTTCATGTATTATACTTAATGATTAATTGTTACATTACCTAACCATTTAGTATGGCTTATTAAGTATTGTAAATTAATGTACCCTTATTGTAAATTGTTCATGAGATTTTTAGTAACACAAAAAATAATAAAATTTGTTATAAGTAATCTACAGAGTTCAACTGTCCACATTATATGGAGGGTTAAATTATATAGGATAACGCTGGGGTTCCAAAACAAACTTTGTAATGTTACACGGAAAATCAGTGCTACCTTGATGAATAACAGTGACGTACTCAAAACCAGAGGCAGTAGGGGGAAAATGTTCAAAACATATCACCTAAGAAGATTCATAGCACATATGTAAATTTATTTGATGTTCAGACATTCATCAAACATATGTGTTGAGTAAAAAAAGAACACTGTTCGCTTTATATGGATGGTTAAAGTGTATATCTGATGTTAACCTGAGAATTTACTGAACATGAAACAGGTATAATACAGTTATAGACATGATTCTGACACCATTCTGTACCTGGAGTTTAACTGGATTAGTTTTTGAATAAGGCAAGTGTTAGGATTAGAGCCAGGTGTGTGGTAGGGTCACAAATATGTTTTGGGTTCAGGTTAAGTTTAAGGTAAGGTAGGGGTTTGCTTTATAGAAGTACCATATTTATAAAATATTTCATATAACATATTTACAATAAATTTACTTAATATGTCAGGATATTTATTTCAGTGTATTCAATGTATTGCTTTTGTCAATCCTGCTACCTCACTGATATGTTTTAACGTGGTACTAATCTGTGAAGAGTTTATCATTCATAACAACCACTCAAAATCAGAGGTTATTGTACTGTTAGATATGCAAGTCAATGTTCATATTTGTAAAAGACTATGAGACCCTTTAGGTATCAAGCTTTGCACACTCACTAACACTGAATATTTTACACTCTCATAAACATTATGAAACCTCTTATACACTACCAAAACTGTTACACTGATATATGTATGTATACACTGAGTCAGTTTGATATTGGGCGTAAGAGGATTCATAGTGTGAGTAAGTGTTTTGGTGTATAATATGTTCGATAATGTTTGTGATTGTATATAATACTCAGTGTGAGACAGTGTGTTAGTGAGTGTAAGAGGATAGGATAATGTATGTGAGACTGAAATTTGAATATTGGCCTAAAGGGCCTCTCATATTATATTCTGACATATGACTTCCTTTCAGAGAAATTTACAATACCATGCTTGTGTGCAGAGGTGAAGGATTCCATAAGAAGCCATTGGCATTGCCCCTGGTGTGGGAAAATTATTCTTAAACATGTAAATTTTCAAGTTCATTTAAATTCTTATGATAAGATTTCCTTATAAAACACATTTTTCATTGCTGACCTAAAAATGATTTAATAATTAATTATTACATTACGTACCACCAACTAAACCTTTCATACAAATTGCAGCCTGTTCAACTAAAAAGGCAGAAGAAGCAGGTAAGTTTTCTTTTCTACATGTTAAAACATATGTTTAAGTACTGCGCTTGCAAATCAAGAAAAATGTTGGTCTTAAATACTAATGTTGGCAGAAGAAATGTAAGATAGCAAGTCATACACTAAATGTTAAAGCTACTACAGTATAAGAAATCAGTTTAACACTGATTCCTTGTAATAAATGGCCACATGTTAAGTTTTATAGAGGCTTTACCTTATGTCAGAATGTATAATATGTAATCTATGATGTATAAACTTCCAAAATTATTTTTGAAGAATGTCGGCTTTATTATTTAAGGGTTTTGTAGAGAACAAAAAGTTTTGAATGCAGTATTTGAAATTACTTTGTAAGTTCAACATTAGTTCACAATTATAAATTCATTTTATAGGCCTTGTTGATTCTGTGTTTTCATAGTAAGAAGTAATCCTGTTTCATTAAAACACTTGAGCAGTTAGCTCTGATTTAGATCTAAAAGATTACCACAGATGTCATCATCATAATCATCATCATATTCTTCTTTGCTGCTTAATCCATTTCAGGGTGTCTATGAGCACAGATGTGATTGGGTTTAATATTTTTGAATGTTTTAGGAAATAAAATATTAACTTTTGTGAGAAAAACTCAAGATTGCCAAAACAAATTTGTAAGAAGAAAATCTGCACATAGCACATATGTAATTTTTTGATGTTCAGACATTCATCAAACATAAATATTTGTTGAGTAAAATCCCTATACATTACTTTTAGTTATGAAGCAGTTTGGAATCATTTTATCTAATATTTTTGATAAATTGATAATACAGTCCTGAAACATATGAACACTACATAAATGTTGCTAAAATAACTAAAATAATAATAATAATAATAATAACAACAATAATAATGTTATGGAAAGATTACATTTAATAGATTAAATATTTTACATCATTGATAAAACAAGCCTTTTGTGAAAATGTGTTAATATGAAATGATTATAAACAAATTACTCTTACTGTGAGTACATTTACTCAGCTTTTTAATCTGTTTAGTCATTCTAAAAACGAATGTTTTTTTTTTTTTAAATTCATTAATTATATTACTTTTTGCTTTAAGTTGTTCATGGGAAACTGACATAACCAGACAAGTCCTAAGTCAGCTGGTGTGGAATGATCCTGAAGTCTTTGAGCTTCGTTGACAAAAAAAAAACATATCATTTTAAGTGTGACATTATGCGTAAAAAGTCACTTACAAAAAGTTTCAGACAATTAGTCCCAAGAAAGTTTTGAAACCTGCTGTGAACATAACACCCTTCAAGTATATGGGATTATTCCACCAATGCCTTTTAAGCATATGACTATGACTTTTTTAAACACGGCAGTGGCAGAACAACTTAACCGAGAACTGGCCTCAAGTCTGTATTTTCTTTGTAATATGAAAGACAGGCATTTTATGTTTTCCTTAAGACTGATATTTCACCTGCATAACCAAAAATTCAAAGAAGACATGATGAGAATTTCATTGGACCAATTGGAAGTAGATAGCGGAAGTGGAAGACTTGGTATTTCTGAAAAAGGTTTGTACATTTTATTTGCTTTTTCATAATTTGAATCAGTAAAAGTTAAAGAAATAGTTTTAATTATAATTGGCAGCAAGTGCAGTCTAGAAAGAGGGGGTAAATGAAGGCATGGAAATGATAGAGTTGCCCCAAGAAGAAGAGAACAAAAAGAGCTGCCAGCACTTTTCAGTTGGTCTTTTTCAAATAGACCAATAAAAGAGGTAAGTTAATTTTTTTGTTATATTAATAAAGTACGTTGTACAATACGTGCTTTTAGAAATGTTGTAATGTCTATAATGTTTAGGAAAAATTAGCAGTCCTTTTTGCTGAACAAAGGAGGAGCATCTAACCTTAATAAGGATTGGAAACTGCACCGTCAACCTTCATGATCTAAAGTGTTTGTGCCCCCCTGAAATAATGAATACCAAGAAGCAGTAATTAGGAAAAATCAGAATGCCTTGGCTGACGGATAACGTGAGTATTAATATCACAAGTGCTCTCTATACTTAACAGAAATCAACTCAAAAAATATTAATTGAGCTTGCTTTTCTCACAGGTAGTAGACACCAGACTTTCTCAGCTGGTTGAAGGAGCACAGAATATACATTTTTCTAACTTATATATTATTGTTGTGATTATGAATTTCTGCAGAATAAACAATTGAGGACCAGGACAAGGAATTGTTATGGTATATATTTTTTTCATTCCACCTTACAAATAAAGCATAAACTTTTGTTTCTGGATCTTGTTTGTTGGATATTATTTGGTACTGCTTTTTAACTACTTAGTATCACTGAGTAGGCTACACAGTGGAAATATGGGTAGCCTCATTGTTCTTAAGCTTTAATATTAACTAAAGATTTATAAATCCCTGCTGTCAACAAACATTAAATGTACTCATTTAAATGTGAAGTTTGTTTATTCTAATGTTTACTCAAAAGGATTGTCTTCAGAAATTATTTCAGAAGCTTGGTTTTGGACAAATTCATATGCTGCATCCACAACTAAGAGTTTTACTTTTATTATAATGGTCTTTATTCCCAGTAAGGCATTTCAGAACGTTTGGGACTTGAGCTCTTGGAATCAGTCAGATTCAGATAACTGTGGGGTATTTGTTTGCGCGGTAGGCACCTATCACGGATTGTTACATCATATGTACTATGTGAATATGCCACTCCAAATGTTTCCTTATGTTAAAATAGATGGCTGAATTGGAAGTGAGGAATATCAAAGCTGCAAATGAAACTGTTTCAGAAACAACTGCTTCACCTGCATGAATATTATGCAGCTTCATTAGCAGCAGAAGCTATTCTGCCTGTAAGTTGATGATTAGTTTATTTATATAACCAGCATCTTCAATTAAAATTCCATGCTCTGCCACCCAGTAATAATTTTTTAATCATTTTTTTATTACAGACACTTGCAACAGGTGACACAGTTTGCTTGGCTGGCAAAATGTATGCATGCACGTACCAGAGTATGTCTGGACAGAAAGGAGAGAGGTACATTCTACATACTCCTTAACACTTTATTTTAATTCAGATGTTTAGGTCAAATTTGTGTTTTGACTAATTTAATTTAATTGTGAACTTATTTAGATCCCTGTATCCAGATGTTTCTAAATTTACCTGGGTACAGTGTGACGTATGTGAAAACTGGCTTCATACAGACTGTGCAGGTGTACAGCAAGAAAACCTTCAGGATACAAGTTTTAAATGTGGATGTGACATACCTTCGCCTTACCCATATACAAAGTATGTGACCAATCTATGTTGTATTTTACAAATGACAAATTCTACAAACCAATTATACTGGCCAAAGCAGCCATTTAGTGAATTTACATATGTTTACTTCCAGTCTCCTCTCAGTCCTGAAAGAGAAGGGTTTGAGAGTCTTGATCAGTGATGAAGAAATCCAGGTAATTCTTCTTTGTTTTCTAATAAATATAATTTATTTTTCTTTTTTTTTTATTTACTGCTGTGCCTTTGATGTACAGTTCTGTTGAGTTATGCTTGAGGAATATCTGAGTGCATAAAGAATTGCTCTGAGTGCAGGAGCAAAAATAAAATCATACCCAGTGTTCCTTTAATTCAGTTATTCCAAAATATGTTTTAAAAAGAAATATATTATGATAAGGTGCACTATATATGTGGATGTCCACTTTTAATTAGCAAATTCACCAAATATTAACATTCACAGGTGTTCAGTTGTGTGCAGACAGCTTGTAAAATCTCCATAGAAGAGTGGATAGGATAGATTCAAGAAATAAATGCATATCAGAATTGTTCTTTTGCTAATCATACAATTATATTTTCAATAGGAGTTACATAGACAACTATTCAGTGGCAAAAAGAAGTCAGGGCAAATGTTCCTGTGGAGCCATCCCAACAAATGTATGAAGCTTCGGACCATACTTAGACCTAGACTATCTAAATTTAGTACAGAACGGGTGAGACATATTAGGTTTTCTTACTTTTGCTCTTCTCCATATTTCCAAAATAAATCTTGTACAATTTAAAGTACTGTTTGTACATATTTATGTGTATATTTTTTCCAGATTGATGAGATGTATAAAATAATCCACACTGCTTTAGGCATGGACAAGAAGGACCTTGGAAGTGTTGACATTATTCTAGATGTTATGCTGCCAGAGGTAGGGAATTCAATAATGCTATAGTATGAATCATTACAATAGAATTGGTACCTTAACAACAATTGGATAAAATACTGCTAAATGTTATTATTAACGACTATTAATTTTATATTTACTACCACTGCAGGTGACTCTTAAAATATTGAACAAGCATGAAGGCTTCTATCGATACCAAAGAGAGGTGTCTCTTGCTACTCCAGGTGTCATTATTTGAATAAGAATGACAAAGGCTGCTTGATACATAAGCTTTATTGTAAAAGGTTATTCAAGTTTTATTTGTTACTTTTTGTTATATGTATATTGAGAGAAAATCCCAGTTTCGTGAGTTCTCATATCTAAGCTTTGGGATGAGATAGGCTGAAAATAATCACACCCCTGTGTAAGTCAGGGAATCCTTAATCAACAACGTTAGTTTGGAGGAGATCTGAGTTGGTCAAAAATTTTGTCTAAAAAACACAAAGGGTATTAGTATTTTTTTTAGTTAAAATCATGACCTCTTCAGATCTTTTTCAAACCCACACAGTGTGTCAGGGAGGTTCTGGCGAAGACAGTGGTGTGGTTATTTTCGCTCTACCACATCCCAAAGCTGAGATATGGGGATCTCTTCTAGTCCATAAAATGTATAACTGCATATATCAAGATGGCATTCCTATTTCCAGTGAAGCTAGGTAAACACATGAGTAGAGGGGTGCAATCAGAAAAGCCTCCTCAATCCAATATGTCCTACATTGAATTTGTATTTGGTCAGGGGGTCTCAGTTCTAATAAATTAAAGAAGATATAAAATGTGAGACTTAGGGATGTCAGAAGAAGCCTCATCATTGCAATATATTCAACACCAATAAACCTATTGAGAGAAAATCGAAGTTACATCAGTTCTCATATCTCAGCTTTGGGATGAGATAGGCTGAAAATAATCACACCCCTGTGTAAGTTAGGGCCTCCTTAATCAACAACTTGAGTTTGGAGGAAATCTGACTCTGTGAAAAATTTAGTCTAAATAAACACAAAGGAGTTTTTTTTAGACAAAATTTTTGACCGTCTCAGATTTTTTCCAAACTCATGATGTTGATTGAGCAGGTCCTGACTTACACAGGGGTGTGATTATTTTCAGCCTATCTCATCCCAAAGCTGAGATATGAGGACTAACGTAACTAGGATTTTCGCTCAGTATGTTTATTGGTGTTGAATATATTAGAATTAAATTTATGAGCTTGTTATACGTCCAGTAAAGCAAAATACAGATGCAATGTAGGATATATTGGACTGACTAGGCTTTTCTGATCGCACCCTTCTACTCATGTGTTTACCTAGCTTCAATGGAAGTAGGAATCCCATCATGAAATTAATTTGCAGTTATACATTTTATGCAGCACAACATGTCCCTATATCTCAGCTTTGTGATGTGGTAGGGCAAAAATTACCACACCACTGTCTTCGTCAGGACCTACCTGACACACGGTGTGGGTTTGAAGAAGATCTGAGAAGGTCACATATTTTACCCAAAAGAGCACTAAAGGGTACCCCTTTGTGTTTTTTTAGACAAAATTTTTGACCGTCTCAGATTTCTTCCAAACTCATGATGTTGATTGAGCAGGTCCTGACTTACACAGGGGTGTGATTATTTTCAGCCTATCTCATCCCAAAGCTGAGATATGAGGACTAACGTAACTGGGATTTTCTCTCAATAGGTTTGTTGGTGTTGAATATATTGGAATTGAATTTATGAGTTTGTTATACGTCCAATAAAGCAAAATACAGATGCAATGTAGGTTATATTGGACTGACTAGGCTTTTCTGATCGCACCCTTCTAGTCATGTGTTTACCTAGCTTCACTGGAAGTAGGAATCCCATCATGAAATTTACAGTTTTACATTTTATGCAGCAAAACATGTCCCTATATCTCAGCTTTGGGATGTGGTAGGGCAACAATTACCACACCACTGTCTTCGTCAGGACCTCCCTGACACACGGTGTGGGTTTGAAGAAGATCTGAGGAGGTCACATTTTTCACCCAAAAAAACACTACCCCTTTGTGTTTTTTTAGACAAAATTTTTGACCGTCTCAGATTTCTTCCAAACTCACAATGTTGATTGAGCAGGCCCTGACTTACACAGGGGTGTGATTATTTTCAACCTATCTCATCCCAAAGCTGAGATATGAGGACTAACGTAACTGGGATTTTCTCTCAATAGGTTTATTGGTGTTGAATATTTTGGAATTAAATTTATGAACTTGTTATACGTCCAATAAAGCAAAATACAGATGCAATGTAGGTTATATTGGACTGACTAGGCTTTTCTGATCGCACCCTTCTACTCATGTGTTTACCTAGCTTCACTGGAAGTAAGAATCCCATCATGAAATTTAAAGTTATACATTTTATGCAGCACAACATGTCCCTAAATCTCAGCTTTGGGATGTGGTAGGGCAAAAATCACCACACCACTGTCTTCGTCAGGACCTCCCTGACACACGGTGTGGGTTTGAAGAAGATCTGAGGAGGTCACATTTTTCACCTAAAAAAAAAAACTAAGGGGTACCCCATTGTGGTTTTTTAGACTAAATTTTTGACCGTCTCAGACTTCTTCCAAACTCACGATGTTGATTGAGCAGGTCCTGACTTACACAGGGGTGTGATTATTTTTAGCCTATCTCATCCCAAAGCTGAGATATGAGGACTAACGTAACTGGGATTTTCTCTCAATAGGTTTGTTGGTGTTGAATATTTTGGAATTAAATTGATGAGCTTGTTATACGTCCAATAAAGCAAAATACAGATGCAGTGTAGGTTATATTAGACTGACTAGGCTTTTCTGATCACACCCTTCTACTCATGTGTTTACCTAGCTTCACTGAAAGTAAGAATCCCATCATGAAATTTATAGTTATACATTTTATGCAGCACAACATGATCCTATATCTCAGCTTTGGGATGTGGTAGGGCAACAATTACCACACCACTGTCTTCGTCAGGACCTCCCTGACACACGGTGTGGGTTTGAAGAAGATCTTAAGAGGTCACATTTTTCACCCAAAAAAAAACCACTAAGGGGTACCCCTTTGTGTTTTTTTAGACTAAATTTTTGACCGTCTCAGATTTCTTCCAAACTCACAATGTTGATTGAGCAGGTCCTGACTTACACAGGGGTGTGATTATTTTTTAGCCTATCTCATCCCAAAGCTGAGATATGAGGACTAACGTAACTGGGATTTTCTCTCAATAGGTTTATTGGTGTTGAATATATTGGAATTAAATTTATAAGCTTGTTATACGTCCAATAAAGCAAAATACAGATGCAATGTAGGATATATTGGACTGACTAGGCTTTTCTGATCGCACCCTTCTACTCATGTGTTTACCTAGCTTCACTGGAAGTAAGAATCCCATCATGAAATTTACAGTTATACATTTTATGCAGCACAACATGTGCCTATATCTCAGCTTTGGGATGTGGTAGGGCAACAATTACCACACCACTGTCTTCGTCAGGACCTCCTAGACACACGGTGTGGGTTTGAAGAAGATCTGAGGAGGTCACATTTTTCACCCAAAAAAACACTAAGGGGTACCCCATTGTGGTTTTTTAGACTAAATTTTTGACCGTCTCAGACTTCTTCCAAACTCACGATGTTGATTGAGCAGGTCCTGACTAACACAGGGGTGTGATTATTTTCAGCCTATCTCATCCCAAAGCTGAGATATGAGGACTAACGTAACTGGGATTTTCTCTCAAAAGGTTTATTGGTGTTGAATATATTGGAATTAAATTTATGAGCTTGTTATACGTCCAATAAAGCAAAATACAGATGCAATGTAGGATATATTGGACAGACTAGGCTTTTCTGATCGCACCCTTCTACTCGTATGTTTACCTAGCTTCACTGCGAGTAGGAATCCCATCATGAAATTTACAGTTATACATTTTATGCAGCACAACATGTGCCTATATCTCAGCTTTGGGATGTGGTAGAGCAACAATTACCACACCACTGTCATCGTCAGGACCTCCCTGACACACGGTGTGGGTTTGAAGAAGATTTGAGGAGGTCACATTTTTCACCTAAAAAAAAAAAACACTAAGGGGTACCCCTTTGTGTTTTTTTTAGACTAACTTTTTAACCGTCTCAGATTTCTTCCAAACTCACAATGTTGATTGAGCAGGTCCTGACTTACACAGGGGTGTGATTATTTTTTAGCCTATCTCATCCCAAAGCTGACATATGAGGACTAACGTAACTGGGATTTTCTCTCAATAGGTTTATTGGTGTTGAATATATTGGAATTAAATTTATAAGCTTGTTATACGTCCAATAAAGCAAATTACAGATGCAATGTAGGATATATTGGACGGACTAGGCTTTTCTGATCGCACCCTTCTACTCGTGTTTACCTAGCTTCACTGGAAGTAAGAAACCCATCATGAAATTTACAGTTATACATTTTATGCAGCACAACATGTCCCTATATCTCAGCTTTGGGATGTGGTAGAGCAACAATTACCACACCACTGTAATCGTCAGGACCTCCCTGACACACGGTGTGGGTTTGAAGAAGATTTGAGGAGGTCACATTTTTCACCTAAAAAAAAAAAACACTAAGGGGTACCCCTTTGTGTTTTTTTTAGACTAACTTTTTAACCGTCTCAGATTTCTTCCAAACTCACAATGTTGATTGAGCAGGTCCTGACTTACACAGGGGTGTGATTATTTTTTAGCCTATCTCATCCCAAAGCTGACATATGAGGACTAACGTAACTGGGATTTTCTCTCAATAGGTTTATTGGTGTTGAATATATTGGAATTAAATTTATAAGCTTGTTATACGTCCAATAAAGCAAATTACAGATGCAATGTAGGATATATTGGACGGACTAGGCTTTTCTGATCGCACCCTTCTACTCATGTGTTTACCTAGCTTCACTGGAAGTAAGAATCCCATCATGAAATTTACAGTTATACATTTTATGCAGCACAACATGTCCCTATATCTCAACTTTGGGATGTGGTAGAGCAACAATTACCACACCACTGTAATCGTCAGGACCTCCCTGACACACGGTGTGGGTTTGAAGAAGATCTGAGAAGGTCACATTTTTCACCTAAAAAAAAAACACTAAGGGGTACCCCTTTGTGTTTTTTTAGACTAAATTTTTGACCATCTCAGATTTCTTCCAAACTCACGATGTTGATTGAGCAGGTCCTGACTTACACAGGGGTGTGATTATTTTCAGCCTATCTCATCCCAAAGCTGAGATATGAGGACTAACGTAACTGGGATTTTCTCTCAAAAGGTTTATTGGTGTTGAATATATTGGAATTAAATTTATGAGCTTGTTATACGTCCAATAAAGCAAAATACAGATGCAATGTAGGTTATATTGTACTGACTAGGCTTTTCTGATCGCACCCTTCTACTCATGTATTTACCTAGCTTCACTGGAAGTAGGAATCCCATCATGAAATTTACAGTTATACATTTTATGCAGCACAACATGTCCCTATATCTCAGCTTTGGGATGTGGTAGGGCAACAATTACCACACCACTGTCTTCGTCAGGACCTCCCAGACACACGGTGTGGGTTTGAAGAAGATCTGAGGAGGTCACATTTTTCACCCAAAAAAACACTAAGGGGTACCCCATTGTGGTTTTTTAGACTAAATTTTTGACCGTCTCAGACTTCTTCCAAACTCACGATGTTGATTGAGCAGGTCCTGACTTACACAGGGGTGTGATTATTTTCAGCCTGTCTCATCCCAAAGCTGAGATATGAGGACTTACGTAACTGGGGTTTTCTCTCAATAGGTTTATTGGTGTTGAATATATTGGAATTAAATTCATGAACTTGTTATACGTCCAATAAAGCAAAATACAGATGCAATGTAGGATATATTGGACTGACTAGGCTTTTCTGATCGCACCCTTCTACTCATGTGTTTACCTAGCTTCACTGGAAGTAAAAATCCCATCATGAAATTTACAGTTATACATTTTATGCAGCACAACATGTCCCTATATCTCAGCTTTGGGATGTGGTAGGGCAACAATTACCACACCACTGTCTTCGTCAGGACCTCCCTGACACACAGTGTGGGTTTGAAGAAGATCTGAGGAGGTCACATTTTTCACCGTCTCAGATTTCTTCCAAACTCACGATGTTGATTAAGCAGGTCCTGACTTACACAGGGGTGTGATTATTTTCAGCCTATCTCATCCCAAAGCTGAGATATGAGGACTTACGTAACTAGGATTTTCTCTCAATAGGTTTATTGGTGTTTAATATATTGGAATTAAATTCATGAACTTGTTATACGTCCAATAAAGCAAAATACAGATGCAATGTAGGATATATTGGACTGACTAGGCTTTTCTGATCACACCCTTCTACTCATGTGTTTACCTAGCTTCACTGGAAGTAGGAATCCCATCATGAAATTTACAGTTATACATTTTATGCAGCACAACATGTCCCTATATCTCAGGTTTGGGATGTGGTAGGGCAAAAATTACCACACCACTGTCTTCGTCAGGACCTCCCTGACACACGGTGTGGGTTTGAAGAAGATTTGAGGAGGTCACATATTTCACCCAAAAAACACTAAGGGGTAACCCTTTGTGGTTTTTTAGACTAAATTTTTGACCGTCTCAGATTTCTTCCAAACTCACGATGTTTATTGAGTAAGTTCTGACTTACACAGGGGTGTGATTATTTTCAGCCTATCTCATCCCAAAGCTGAGATATGAGGACTTACGTAACTGGGATTTTCTCTCAATAGGTTTATTGGTGTTGAATATATTGGAATTAAATTAATAAGCTTGTTATACGTCCAATAAAGCAAAATACAGATGCAATGTAGGATATATTGGACTGACTAGGCTTTTCTGATCGCACCCTTCTACTCATGCGTTTATCTAGCTTCACTGGAAGTAAGAATCCCATCATGAAATTTACAGTTATACATTTTATGCAGCACAACATGTCCCTATATCTCAGCTTTGGGATGTGGTAGGGCAACAATTACCACACCACTGTCTTCGTCAGGACCTCCCTGACACACGGTGTGGGTTTGAAGAAGATCTGAGGAGGTCACATTTTTCACCCAAAAAAACACTAAGGGGTACCCCTTTGTGTTTTTTTAGACTAAATCTTTGACCGTCTCAGATTTCTTCCAAACTCACGATGCTGATTAAGCAGGTCCTGACTCACACAGGGGTGTGATTATTTTCAGCCTATCTCATCCCAAAGCTGAGATATGAGGACTAACGTAACTGGGATTTTCTCTCAATAGGTTTATTGGTGTTGAATATATTGGAATTAAATTTATGAGCTTGTTATACATCCAATAAAGCAAAATACAGATGCAATGTAGGATATATTGGACTGACTAGGCTTTTCTGATCGCACCCTTCTACTCATGCGTTTATCTAGCTTCACTGGAAGTAAGAATCCCATCATGAAATTTACAGTTATACATTTTATGCAGCACAACATGTCCCTATATCTCAGCTTTGGGATGTGGTAGGGCAACAATTACCACACCACTGTCTTCGTCAGGACCTCCCTGACACACGGTGTGGGTTTGAAGAAGATCTGAGGAGGTCACATTTTTCACCCAAAAAAACACTAAGGGGTACCCCTTTGTGTTTTTTTAGACTAAATCTTTGACCGTCTCAGATTTCTTCCAAACTCACGATGCTGATTAAGCAGGTCCTGACTCACACAGGGGTGTGATTATTTTCAGCCTATCTCATCCCAAAGCTGAGATATGAGGACTAACGTAACTGGGATTTTCTCTCAATAGGTTTATTGGTGTTGAATATATTGGAATTAAATTTATGAGCTTGTTATACATCCAATAAAGCAAAATACAGATGCAATGTAGGTTATATTGGACTGACTAGGCTTTTCTGATCGCACCCTTCTACTCATGTATTTACCTAGCTTCACTGGAAGTAGGAATCCCATCATGAAATTTACAGTTATACATTTTATGCAGCACAAAATGTCCCTATATCTCAGCTTTGGGATGTGGTAGGGCAACAATTACCACACCACTGTCTTCGTCAGGACCTCCCAGACACACGGTGTGGGTTTGAAGAAGATCTGAGGAGGTCACATTTTTCACCCAAAAAAACACTAAGGGGTACCCCATTGTGGTTTTTTAGACTAAATTTTTGACCGTCTCAGACTTCTTCCAAACTCACGATGTTTATTGAGCAGGTCCTGACTTACACAGGGGTGTGATTATTTTCAGCCTGTCTCATCCCAAAGCTGAGATATGAGGACTTACGTAACTGGGGTTTTCTCTCAATAGGTTTATTGGTGTTGAATATATTGGAATTAAATTCATGAACTTGTTATACGTCCAATAAAGCAAAATACAGATGCAATGTAGGATATATTGGACTGACTAGGCTTTTCTGATCGCACCCTTCTACTCATGTGTTTACCTAGCTTCACTGGAAGTAAAAATCCCATCATGAAATTTACAGTTATACATTTTATGCAGCACAACATGTCCCTATATCTCAGCTTTGGGATGTGGTAGGGCAACAATTACCACACCACTGTCTTCGTCAGGACCTCCCTGACACACGGTGTGGGTTTGAAGAAGATCTGAGGAGGTCACATTTTTCACCG
Organism: Hoplias malabaricus; assembly: GCF_029633855.1. Lineage (NCBI taxonomy): Eukaryota > Metazoa > Chordata > Actinopteri > Characiformes > Erythrinidae > Hoplias > Hoplias malabaricus. The sequence goes on from NC_089814.1 coordinate 770,054, forward strand.
TCTCAGATTTCTTCCAAACTCACGATGTTGATTAAGCAGGTCCTGACTTACACAGGGGTGTGATTGTTTTCAGCCTATCTCATCCCAAAGCTGAGATATGAGGACTCACGTAACTAGGATTTTCTCTCAATAGGTTTATTGGTGTTGAATATATTGGAATTAAATTCATGAACTTGTTATACGTCCAATAAAGCAAAATACAGATGCAATGTAGGATATATTGGACTGACTAGGCTTTTCTGATCGCACCCTTCTACTCATGTGTTTACCTAGCTTCATTGGAAGTAGGAATCCCATCATGAATTTTACAGTTATACATTTTATGCAGCACAACATGTCCCTATATCTCAGCTTTGGGATGTGGTAGGGCAAAAATTACCACACCACTCTCGTCATCAGGACCTCCCTGACACACGGTGTGAGTTTGAAGAAGATCTGAGGAGGTCACTTTTTTTCACCCAAAAAAACACAAAGGGGTACCCCTTTGTGTTTTTTTAGACTAAATTTTTAACCGTCTCAGATTTCTTCCAAACTCACGATGTTGATTAAGCAGGTCCTGACTTACACTGATTATTTTCAGCCTATCTAATCCCAAAGCTGAGAATTGAGGACTTACGTATTTGGGATTTTCTCTCAATTGGTTTATTGGTGTTGAATATATTGGAATTGAATTTATGAACTTGGGCAAAAATTACCACACCACTCTCGTCGTCAGGACCTCCCTGACACACGGTGTGAGTTTGAAGAAGATCTGAGGAGGATACTTTTTTTCACCCAAAAAAACACTAAGGGGTACCTGTTTGTGTTTTTTTAGACTAAATTTTTGACCGTCTCAGATTTCTTCCAAACTCACGATGTTGATTAAGCAGGTCCTGACTTACACAGGGGTGTGATTATTTTCAGCCTATCTAATCCTAAAGCTGAGAATTGAGGACTTACGTAACTGGGATTTTCTCTCAATTGGTTTATTGGTGTTGAATATATTGGAATTAAATTTATGAACTTGTTATACGTCCAATAAAGCAAAATACAGATGCAGTGTAGAGTATATTGGACTGACTAGGCTTTTCTGATCGCACCCTTCTACTCATGTGTTTACCTAGCTTCATTGGAAGTAGGAATCCCATCATGAAATTTACAGTTATACATTTTATGCAGCACAACATGTCCCTATATCTCAGCTTTGGAATGTGGTAGGGCAAAAATTACCACACCACTCTCGTCGTCAGGACCTCCCTGACACACGGTGTGAGTTTGAAGAAGATCTGAGGAGGTCACTTTTTTTCACCCAAAAAAACACAAAGGGGTACCCCTTTGTGTTTTTTTAGACTAAATTTTTAACCGTCTCAGATTTCTTCCAAACTCACGATGTTGATTAAGCAGGTCCTGACTTACACTGATTATTTTCAGCCTATCTAATCCCAAAGCTGAGAATTGAGGACTTACGTATTTGGGATTTTCTCTCAATTGGTTTATTGGTGTTGAATATATTGGAATTGAATTTATGAACTTGGGCAAAAATTACCACACCACTCTCGTCGTCAGGACCTCCCTGACACACGGTGTGAGTTTGAAGAAGATCTGAGGAGGATACTTTTTTTCACCCAAATAAACACTAAGGGGTACCTGTTTGTGTTTTTTTAGACTAAATTTTTGACCGTCTCAGATTTCTTCCAAACTCACGATGTTGATTAAGCAGGTCCTGACTTACACAGGGGTGTGATTATTTTCAGCCTATCTAATCCCAAAGCTGAGAATTGAGGACTTACGTAACTGGGATTTTCTCTCAATTGGTTTATTGGTGTTGAATATATTGGAATTACATTTATGAACTTGTTATACGTCCAATAAAGCAAAATACAGATGCAGTGTAGAGTATATTGGACTGACTAGGCTTTTCTGATCGCACCCTTCTACTCATGTGTTTACCTAGCTTCATTGGAAGTAGGAATCCCATCATGAAATTTACAGTTATACATTTTATGCAGCACAACATGTCCCTATATCTCAGCTTTGGGATGTGGTAGGGCAAAAATTACCACACCACTCTCGTCGTTAGGACCTCCCTGACACACGGTGTGAGTTTGAAGAAGATCTGAGGAGGTCACTTTTTTTCACCCAAAAAAACACAAAGGGGTACCTGTTTGTGTTTTTTTAGACTAAATTTTTGACCGTCTCAGATTTCTTCCAAACTCACGATGTTGATTAAGCAGGTCCTGACTTACACAGGGGTGTGATTATTTTCAGCCTATCTAATCCCAAAGCTGAGAATTGAGGACTTACGTAACTGGGATTTTCTCTCAATAGGTTTATTGGTGTTGAATATATTGGAATTAAATTTATGAACTTGTTATACGTCCAATAAAGCAAAATACAGATGCGGTGTAGAGTATATTGGACTGACTAGGCTTTTCTTATCTCACCCTTCTACTCATGGGTTAACCTAGCTTCACTGGAAGTAGGAATCCCATCATGAAATTTACAGTTATACATTTTATGCAGCACAACATGTCCCTATGTCCCTATATCTCAGCTTTGGGATGTGGTAGGGCAAAATTTACCGCACCACTCTCGTCGTCAGGACCTCCTTGACACACGGTGTGAGTTTGAAGAAGATCTGAGGAGGATACTTTTTTTCACCCAAAAAAACACTAAGGTGTACCCTTTTGTGTTTTTTTTTTGACTAAAATTTTGACCGTCTCAGATTTCTTCCAAACTCACGATGTTGATTAAGCAGGTCCTGACTTACACAGGGGTGTGATTATTTTCAGCCTATCTCATCCCAAAGCTGAGAATTGAGGACTTACGTAACTGGGATTTTCTCTCAATTGGTTTATTGGTGTTGAATATATTGGAATTAAATTTATGAACTTGTTATACGTCCAATAAAGCAAAATACAGATGCAATGTAGGTTATATTGGACTGCCTAGGCTTTTCTGATCGCACCCTTCTACTCATGGGTTTACCTAGCTTCACTGGAAGTAAGAATCCCATCATGAAATTTACAGCTATACATTTTATGCAGCACAACATGTCCCTATATCTCAGCTTTGGGATGTGGTAGGGCAAAAATTACCACACCACTCTCGTCATCAGGACCTCACTGACACACAGTGTGAGCTTGAAGAAGATCTGAGGAGGTCACTTTTTTCACCCAAAAAAACACTAAGGGGTACCCCTTTGTGTTTTTTTAGACTAAATTTTTGACCGTCTCAGATTTCTTCCAAACTCACGATGTTGATTAAGCAGGTCCTGACTTACACAGGGGTGTGATTATTTTCAGCCTATCTAATCCCAAAGCTGAGAATTGAGGACTTACATAACTGGGATTTTCTCTCAATTGGTTTATTGGTGTTGAATATATTGGAATTGAATTTATGAACTTGGGCAAAAATTACCACACCACTCTCGTCGTCAGGACCTCCCTGACACATGGTGTGAGTTTGAAGAAGATCTGAGGAGGATACTTTTTTTCACCCAAAAAAACACTAAGGGGTACCTGTTTGTGTTTTTTTAGACTAAATTTTTGACCGTCTCAGATTTCTTCCAAACTCACGATGTTGATTAAGCAGGTCCTGACTTACACAGGGGTGTGATTATTTTCAGCCTATCTCATCCCAAAGCTGAGAATTGAGGACTTACGTAACTGGGATTTTCTCTCAATAGGTTTATTGGTGTTGAATATATTGGAATTAAATTTATGAGCTTGTTATACGTCCAATAAAGCAAAATACAGATGCAATGTAGGTTATATTGGACTGCCTAGGCTTTTCTGATCGCACCCTTCTACTCATGGGTTTACCTAGCTTCACTGGAAGTAAGAATCCCATCATGAAATTTACAGCTATACATTTTATGCAGCACAACATGTCCCTATATCTCAGCTTTGGGATGTGGTAGGTCAAAAATTACCACACCACTCTCGTCATCAGGACCTCACTGACACACGGTGTGAGTTTGAAGAAGATCTGAGGAGGTCACTTTTTTCACCCAAAAAAACACTAAGGGGTACCCCTTTGTGTTTTTTTAGACTAAATTTTTGACCGTCTCAGATTTCTTCCAAACTCACGATGTTGATTAAGCAGGTCCTGACTTACACAGGGGTGTGATTATTTTCAGCCTATCTAATCCCAAAGCTGAGAATTGAGGACTTACGTAACTGGGATTTTCTCTCACTTGGTTTATTGGTGTTGAATATATTGGAATTGAATTTATGAACTTGGGCAAAAATTACCACACCACTCTCGTCGTCAGGACCTCCCTGACACACGGTGTGAGTTTGAAGAAGATCTGAGGAGGATACTTTTTTTCACCCAAAAAAACACTAAGGGGAACCTGTTTGTGTTTTTTTAGACTAAATTTTTGACCGTCTCAGATTTCTTCCAAACTCACGATGTTGATTAAGCAGGTCCTGACTTACACAGGGGTGTGATTATTTTCAGCCTATCTAATCCTAAAGCTGAGAATTGAGGACTTACGTAACTGGGATTTTCTCTCAATTGGTTTATTGGCGTTGAATATATTGGAATTAAATTTATGAACTTGTTATACGTCCAATAAAGCAAAATACAGATGCGGTGTAGAGTATATTGGACTGACTAGGCTTTTCTTATCTCACCCTTCTACTCATGGGTTAACCTAGCTTCACTGGAAGTAGGAATCCCATCATGAAATTTACAGTTATACATTTTATGCAGCACAACATGTCCCTATGTCCCTATATCTCAGCTTTGGGATGTGGTAGGGCAAAAATTACCGCACCACTCTCGTCGTCAGGACCTCCTTGACACACGGTGTGAGTTTGAAGAAGATCTGAGGAGGATACTTTTTTTCACCCAAAAAAACACTAAGGTGTACCCTTTTGTGTTTTTTTTTTGACTAAAATTTTGACCGTCTCAGATTTCTTCCAAACTCACGATGTTGATTAAGCAGGTCCTGACTTACACAGGGGTGTGATTATTTTCAGCCTATCTCATCCCAAAGCTGAGAATTGAGGACTTACGTAACTGGGATTTTCTCTCAATTGGTTTATTGGTGTTGAATATATTGGAATTAAATTTATGAACTTGTTATACGTCCAATAAAGCAAAATACAGATGCAGTGTAGAGTATATTGGACTGACTAGGCTTTTCTTATCTCACCCTTCTACTCATGGGTTTACCTAGCTTCACTGGAAGTAAGAATCCCATCATGAAATTTACAACTATACATTTTATGCAGCACAACATGTCCCTATATCTCAGCTTTGGGATGTGGTAGGGCAAAAATTACCACACCACTGTCTTCGTCAGGACCTCCCTGACACACGGTGTGGGTTTGAAGAAGATCTGAGGAGGTCACATTTTTCACCCAAAAAAACACTAAGGGGTAGCCCTTTGTGTTTTTTTAGACTAAATTTTTGACCGTCTCAGATTTCTTCCAAACTCATGATGTTGATTAAGCAGGTCCTGACTTACACAGGGGTGTGATTATTTTCAGCCTATCTCATCCCAAAGCTGAGATATGAGGACTAACGTAACTGGGATTTTCTCTCAATAGGTTTATTGGTGTTGAATATATTGGAATTAAATTTATGAGCTTGTTATACGTCCAATAAAGCAAAATACAGATGCAATGTAGGTTATATTGGACTGCCTAGGCTTTTCTGATCGCACCCTTCTACTCATGGGTTTACCTAGCTTCACTGGAAGTAAGAATCCCATCATGAAATTTACAGCTATACATTTTATGCAGCACAACATGTCCCTATATCTCAGCTTTGGGATGTGGTAGGGCAAAAATTACCACACCACTCTCGTCATCAGGACCTCACTGACACACGGTGTGAGCTTGAAGAAGATCTGAGGAGGTCACTTTTTTCACCCAAAAAAACACTAAGGGGTACCTGTTTGTGTTTTTTTAGACTAAATTTTTGACCGTCTCAGATTTCTTCCAAACTCACGATGTTGATTAAGCAGGTCCTGACTTACACAGGGGTGTGATTATTTTCAGCCTATCTCATCCCAAAGCTGAGAATTGAGGACTTACGTAACTGGGATTTTCTCTCAATTGGTTTATTGGTGTTGAATATATTGGAATTAAATTTATGAACTTGTTATACGTCCAATAAAGCAAAATACAGATGCAGTGTAGAGTATATTGGACTGACTAGGCTTTTCTTATCTCACCCTTCTACTCATGGGTTTACCTAGCTTCACTGGAAGTAAGAATCCCATCATGAAATTTACAACTATACAATTTATGCAGCACAACATGTCCCTATATCTCAGCTTTGGGATGTGGTAGGGCAAAAATTACCACACCACTGTCTTCGTCAGGACCTCCCTGACACACGGTGTGGGTTTGAAGAAGATCTGAGGAGGTCACATTTTTCACCCAAAAAAACACTAAGGGGTACCTGTTTGTGTTTTTTTAGACTAAATTTTTGACCGTCTCAGATTTCTTCCAAACTCATGATGTTGATTAAGCAGGTCCTGACTTACACAGGGGTGTGATTATTTTCAGCCTATCTCATCCCAAAGCTGAGATATGAGGACTAACGTAACTGGGATTTTCTCTCAATAGGTTTATTGGTGTTGAATATATTGGAATTAAATTTATGAGCTTGTTATACGTCCAATAAAGCAAAATACAGATGCAATGTAGGTTATATTGGACTGCCTAGGCTTTTCTGATCGCACCCTTCTACTCATGGGTTTACCTAGCTTCACTGGAAGTAAGAATCCCATCATGAAATTTACAGCTATACATTTTATGCAGCACAACATGTCCCTATATCTCAGCTTTGGGATGTGGTAGGGCAAAAATTACCACACCACTCTCGTCATCAGGACCTCACTGACACACGGTGTGAGCTTGAAGAAGATCTGAGGAGGTCACTTTTTTCACCCAAAAAAACACTAAGGGGTACCTGTTTGTGTTTTTTTAGACTAAATTTTTGACCGTCTCAGATTTCTTCCAAACTCACGATGTTGATTAAGCAGGTCCTGACTTACACAGGGGTGTGATTATTTTCAGCCTATCTCATCCCAAAGCTGAGATATGAGGACTTACGTAACTGGGATTTTCTCTCAATAGGTTTATTGGTGTTGAATATATTGGAATTAAATTTATGAACTTGTTATACGTCCAATAAAGCAAAATACAGATGCAGTGTAGAGTATATTGGACTGACTAGGCTTTTCTTATCTCACCCTTCTACTCATGTGTTTACCTAGCTTCACTGGAAGTAGGAATCCCATCATGAAATTTACAGTTATACATTTTATGCAGCACAACATGTCCCTATATCTCAGCTTTGGGATGTGGTAGGGCAAAAATTACCACACTACTCTCGTCATCAGGACCTCCCTGACACACGGTGTGAGTTTGAAAAACATCTGAGGAGGTCACTTTTTTCACCCAAAAAAACACTAAGGGGTACCTGTTTGTGTTTTTTTAGACTAAATTTTTGACCGTCTCAGATGTCTTCCAAACTCACGATGTTGATTAAGCAGGTCCTGACTTACACAGGGGTGTGATTATTTTCAGCCTATCTCATCCCAAAGCTGAGATATGAGGACTTACGTAACTGGGATTTTCTCTCAATAGGTTTATTGGTGTTGAATATATTGGAATTAAATTTATGAACTTGTTATACGTCCAATAAAGCAAAATACAAATGCAGTGTAGAGTATATTGGACTGACTAGGCTTTTCTTATCTCACCCTTCTACTCATGGGTTTACCTAGCTTCACTGGAAGTAGGAATCCCATCATGAAATTTACTTTTATGCAGCACAACATGTCCCTATATCTCAGCTTTGGGATGTGGTAGGGCAAAAATTACCACACCACTCTCGTCGTCAGGACCTCCCTGACACACGGTGTGAGTTTGAAGAAGATCTGAGGAGGTCACTTTTTTTCACCCAAAAAAACACAAAGGGGTACCTGTTTGTGTTTTTTTAGACTAAATTTTTGACCGTCTCAGATTTCTTCCAAACTCACGATGTTGATTAAGCAGGTCCTGACTTACACAGGGGTGTGATTATTTTCAGCCTATCTAATCCCAAAGCTGAGAAATGAGGACTTACGTAACTGGGATTTTCTCTCAATTGGTTTATTGGTGTTGAATATATTGGAATTGAATTTATGAACTTGGGCAAAAATTACCACACCACTCTCGTCGTCAGGACCTCCCTGACACACGGTGTGAGTTTGAAGAAGATCTGAGGAGGATACTTTTCTTCACCCAAAAAAACACTAAGGGGTACCTGTTTGTGTTTTTTTAGACTAAATTTTTGACCGTCTCAGATTTCTTCCAAACTCACGATGTTGATTAAGCAGGTCCTGACTTACACAGGGGTGTGATTATTTTCAGCCTATGAAATCCTAAAGCTGAGAATTGAGGACTTACGTAACTGGGATTTTCTCTCAATTGGTTTATTGGTGTTGAATATATTGGAATTAAATTTATGAACTTGTTATACGTCCAATAAAGCAAAATACAGATGCAGTGTAGAGTATATTGGACTGACTAGGCTTTTCTTATCTCACCCTTCTACTCATGGGTTTACCTAGCTTCACTGGAAGTAGGAATCCCATCATGAAATTTACAGTTATACATTTTATGCAGCACAACATGTCCCTATATCTCAGCTTTGCGATGTGGTAGGGCAAAAATTACCGCACCACTCTCGTCGTCAGGACCTCCCTGACACACGGTGTGAGTTTGAAGAAGATCTGAGGAGGTCACTTTTTTTCACCCAAAAAACACAAAGGGGTACCCCTTTGTGTTTTTTTAGACTAAATTTTTGACCGTCTCAGATTTCTTCCAAACTCACGTTGTTGATTAAGCAGGTCCTGACTTACACAGGGGTGTGATTATTTTCAGCCTATCTAATCCCAAAGCTGAGAATTGAGGACTTACGTAACTGGGATTTTCTCTCAATTGGTTTATTGGTGTTGAATATATTGGAATTGAATTTATGAACTTGGGCAAAAATTACCACACCACTCTCGTCGTCAGGACCTCCCTGACACATGGTGTGAGTTTGAAGAAGATCTGAGGAGGATACTTTTTTCACCCAAAAAACACTTAGGGGTACCTGTTTGTGTTTTTTTAGACTAAATTTTTGACCGTCTCAGATTTCTTCCAAACTCACGATGTTGATTAAGCAGGTCCTGACTTACACAGGGGTGTGATTATTTTCAGCCTATCTAATCCTAAAGCTGAGAATTGAGGACTTACGTAACTGGGATTTTCTCTCAATTGGTTTATTGGTGTTGAATATATTGGAATTAAATTTATGAACTTGTTATACGTCCAATAAAGCGAAATACAGATGCGGTATATTGGACTGACTAGGCTTTTCTTATCTCACCCTTCTACTCATGGGTTTACCTAGCTTCACTGGAAGTAGGAATTCCATCATGAAATTTACAGTTATACATTTTATGCAGCACAACATGTCCCTATATCTCAGCTTTGGGATGTGGTAGGGCAAAAATTACCGCACCACTCTCGTCGTCAGGACCTCCTTGACACACGGTGTGAGTTTGAAGAAGATCTGAGGAGGATACTTTTTTTCACCCAAAAAAACACTAAGGGGTACCCCTTTGTGTTTTTTTTTTTTGACTAAAATTTTGACCGTCTCAGATGTCTTCCAAACTCACGATGTTGATTAAGCAGGTCCTGACTTACACAGGGGTGTGATTATTTTCAGCCTATCTCATCCCAAAGCTGAGATATGAGGACTTACGTAACTGGGATTTTCTCTCAATTGGTTTATTGGTGTTGAATATATTGGAATTGAATTTATGAACTTGGGCAAAAATTACCACACCACTCTCTTCGTCAGGACCTCCCTGACACATGGTTTGAGTTTGAAGAAGATCTGAGGAGGATACTTTTTTTCACCCAAAAAAACACTAAAGGGTACCCTTTTGCGTTTTTTTTTAGACTAAATTTTTGACCGTCTCAGATTTCTTCCAAACTCACGATGTTGATTAAGCAGGTCCTGACTTACACAGGGGTGTGATTATTTTCAGCCTATCTAATCCCAAAGCTGAGAAATGAGGACTTACGTAACTGGGATTTTCTCTCAATTGGTTTATTGGTGTTGAATATATTGGAATTGAATTTATGAACTTGGGCAAAAATTACCACACCACTCTCGTCGTCAGGACCTCCCTGACACACGGTGTGAGTTTGAAGAAGATCTGAGGAGGATACTTTTCTTCACCCAAAAAAACACTAAGGGGTACCTGTTTGTGTTTTTTTAGACTAAATTTTTGACCGTCTCAGATTTCTTCCAAACTCACGATGTTGATTAAGCAGGTCCTGACTTACACAGGGGTGTGATTATTTTCAGCCTATGAAATCCTAAAGCTGAGAATTGAGGACTTACGTAACTGGGATTTTCTCTCAATTGGTTTATTGGTGTTGAATATATTGGAATTAAATTTATGAACTTGTTATACGTCCAATAAAGCAAAATACAGATGCAGTGTAGAGTATATTGGACTGACTAGGCTTTTCTTATCTCACCCTTCTACTCATGGGTTTACCTAGCTTCACTGGAAGTAGGAATCCCATCATGAAATTTACAGTTATACATTTTATGCAGCACAACATGTCCCTATATCTCAGCTTTGGGATGTGGTAGGGCAAAAATTACCGCACCACTCTCGTCGTCAGGACCTCCTTGACACACGGTGTGAGTTTGAAGAAGATCTGAGGAGGATACTTTTTTTCACCCAAAAAAACACAAAGGGGTACCCCTTTGTGTTTTTTTAGACTAAATTTTTGACCGTCTCAGATTTCTTCCAAACTCACGATGTTGATTAAGCAGGTCCTGACTTACACAGGGGTGTGATTATTTTCAGCCTATCTAATCCTAAAGCTGAGAATTGAGGACTTACGTAACTGGGATTTTCTCTCAATTGGTTTATTGGTGTTGAATATATTGGAATTAAATTTATGAACTTGTTATACGTCCAATAAAGCAAAATACAGATGCGGTATATTGGACTGACTAGGCTTTTCTTATCTCACCCTTCTACTCATGGGTTTACCTAGCTTCACTGGAAGTAGGAATTCCATCATGAAATTTACAGTTATACATTTTATGCAGCACAACATGTCCCTATATCTCAGTTTTGGGATGTGGTAGGGCAAAAATTACCGCACCACTCTCGTCGTCAGGACCTCCTTGACACACGGTGTGAGTTTGAAGAAGATCTGAGGAGGATACTTTTTTTCACCCAAAAAAACACTAAGGGGTACCCCTTTGTGTTTTTTTTTTTTGACTAAAATTTTGACCGTCTCAGATTTCTTCCAAACTCACGATGTTGATTAAGCAGGTCCTGACTTACACAGGGGTGTGATTATTTTCAGCCTATCTCATCCCAAAGCTGAGAATTGAGGACTTACGTAACTGGGATTTTCTCTCAATAGGTTTATTGGTGTTGAATATATTGGAATTAAATTTATGAACTTGTTATACATCCAATAAAGCAAAATACAGATGCGGTGTAGAGTATATTGGACTGACTAGGCTTTTCTTATCTCACCCTTCTACTCATGGGTTTACCTAGCTTCACTGGAAGTAGGAATCCCATCATGAAATTTACAGTTATACATTTTATGCAGCACAACATGTCCCTATATCTCAGCTTTGGGATGTGGTAGGGCAAAAATTACCGCACTACTCTCGTCGTCAGGACCTCCCTGACACACGGTGTGAGTTTGAAGAAGATCTGAGGAGATCACTTTTTTCACCCAAAAAAACACTAAGGGGTACCTGTTTGTGTTTTTTTAGACTAAATTTTTGACCGTCTCAGATGTCTTCCAAACTCACGATGTTGATTAAGCAGGTCCTGACTTACACAGGGGTGTGATTATTTTCAGCCTATCTCATCCCAAAGCTGAGATATGAGGACTTACGTAACTGGGATTTTCTCTCAATTGGTTTATTGGTGTTGAATATATTGGAATTGAATTTATGAACTTGGGCAAAAATTACCACACCACTCTCTTCGTCAGGACCTCCCTGACACATGGTTTGAGTTTGAAGAAGATCTGAGGAGGATACTTTTTTTCACCCAAAAAAACACTAAAGGGTACCCTTTTGCGTTTTTTTTTTTGACTAAAATTATGACAGTCTCAGATTTCTTCCAAACTCACGATGTTGATTAAGCAGGTCCTGACTTACACAGGGGTGTGATTATTTTCAGCCTATCTCATCCCAAAGCTGAGATATGAGGACTTACGTAACTGGGATTTTCTCTCAATAGGTTTATTGGTGTTGAATATATTGGAATTAAATTTATGAACTTGTTATACATCCAATAAAGCAAAATACAGATGCAGTGTAGAGTATATTGGACTGACTAGGCTTTTCTTATCTCACCCTTCTACTCATGGGTTTACCTAGCTTCATTGGAAGTAGGAATCCCATCATGAAATTTACAGTTATACATTTTATGCAGCACAACATGTCCCTATATCTCAGCTTTGGGATGTGGTAGGGCAAAAATTACCACACCACTCTCGTCGTCAGGACCTCCCTGACACACGGTGTGAGTTTGAAGAAGATCTGAGGAGGTCACTTTTTTTCACCCAAAAAAACACAAAGGGGTACCCCTTTGTGTTTTTTTAGACTAAATTTTTGACCGTCTCAGATTTCTTCCAAACTCACGATGTTGATTAAGCAGGTCCTGACTTACACAGGGGTGTGATTATTTTCAGCCTATCTAATCCCAAAGCTGAGAAATGAGGACTTACGTAACTGGGATTTTCTCTCAATTGGTTTATTGGTGTTGAATATATTGGAATTGAATTTATGAACTTGGGCAAAAATTACCACACCACTCTCGTCGTCAGGACCTCCCTGACACACGGTGTGAGTTTGAAGAAGATCTGAGGAGGATACTTTTCTTCACCCAAAAAAACACTAAGGGGTACCTGTTTGTGTTTTTTTAGACTAAATTTTTGACCGTCTCAGATTTCTTCCAAACTCACGATGTTGATTAAGCAGGTCCTGACTTACACAGGGGTGTGATTATTTTCAGCCTATGAAATCCTAAAGCTGAGAATTGAGGACTTACGTAACTGGGATTTTCTCTCATTTGGTTTATTGGTGTTGAATATATTGGAATTAAATTTATGAACTTGTTATACGTCCAATAAAGCAAAATACAGATGCGGTGTAGAGTATATTGGACTGACTAGGCTTTTCTTATCTCACCCTTCTACTCATGGGTTTACCTAGCTTCACTGGAAGTAGGAATCCCATCATGAAATTTACAGTTATACATTTTATGCAGCACAACATGTCCCTATATCTCAGCTTTGGGATGTGGTAGGGCAAAAATTACCGCACCACTCTCGTCGTCAGGACCTCCCTGACACACGGTGTGAGTTTGAAGAAGATCTGAGGAGGTCACTTTTTTTCACCCAAAAAACACAAAGGGGTACCCCTTTGTGTTTTTTTAGACTAAATTTTTGACCGTCTCAGATTTCTTCCAAACTCACGTTGTTGATTAAGCAGGTCCTGACTTACACAGGGGTGTGATTATTTTCAGCCTATCTAATCCCAAAGCTGAGAATTGAGGACTTACGTAACTGGGATTTTCTCTCAATTGGTTTATTGGTGTTGAATATATTGGAATTGAATTTATGAACTTGGGCAAAAATTACCACACCACTCTCGTCGTCAGGACCTCCCTGACACACGGTGTGAATTTGAAGAAGATCTGAGGAGGATACTTTTTTCACCCAAAAAACACTAAGGGGTACCTGTTTGTGTTTTTTTAGACTAAATTTTTGACCGTCTCAGATTTCTTCCAAACTCACGATGTTGATTAAGCAGGTCCTGACTTACACAGGGGTGTGATTATTTTCAGCCTATCTAATCCTAAAGCTGAGAATTGAGGACTTACGTAACTGGGATTTTCTCTCAATTGGTTTATTGGTGTTGAATATATTGGAATTAAATTTATGAACTTGTTATACGTCCAATAAAGCAAAATACAGATGCGGTATATTGGACTGACTAGGCTTTTCTTATCTCACCCTTCTACTCATGGGTTTACCTAGCTTCACTGGAAGTAGGAATCCCATCATGAAATTTACAGTTATACATTTTATGCAGCACAACATGTCCCTATATCTCAGCTTTGGGATGTGGTAGGGCAAAAATTACCGCACCACTCTCGTCGTCAGGACCTCCTTGACACACGGTGTGAGTTTGAAGAAGATCTGAGGAGGATACTTTTTTTCACCCAAAAAAACACTAAGGGGTACCCCTTTGTGTTTTTTTTTTTTTGACTAAAATTTTGACCGTCTCAGATTTCTTCCAAACTCACGATGTTGATTAAGCAGGTCCTGACTTACACAGGGGTGTGATTATTTTCAGCCTATCTCATCCCAAAGCTGAGAATTGAGGACTTACGTAACTGGGATTTTCTCTCAATAGGTTTATTGGTGTTGAATATATTGGAATTAAATTTATGAACTTGTTATACATCCAATAAAGCAAAATACAGATGCGGTGTAGAGTATATTGGACTGACTAGGCTTTTCTTATCTCACCCTTCTACTCATGGGTTTACCTAGCTTCACTGGAAGTAGGAATCCTATCATGAAATTTACGGTTATACATTTTATGCAGCACAACATGTCCCTATATCTCAGCTTTGGGATGTGGTAGGGCAAAATTTACCACACTACTCTCGTCGTCAGGACCTCCCTGACACACGGTGTGAGTTTGAAGAAGATCTGAGGAGGTCACTTTTTTTCACCCAAAAAAACACAAAGGGGTACCCCTTTGTGTTTTTTAGACTAAATTTTTGACCGTCTCAGATTTCTTCCAAACTCACGATGTTGATTAAGCAGGTCCTGACTTACACAGGGGTGTGATTATTTTCAGCCTATCTAATCCCAAAGCTGAGAATTGAGGACTTACGTAACTGGGATTTTCTCTCAATTGGTTTATTGTTGTTGAATATATTGGAATTAAATTTATGAACTTGTTATACGTCCAATAAAGCAAAATACAGATGCAGTATATTGGACTGACTAGGCTTTTCTTATCTCACCCTTCTACTCATGGGTTTACCTAGCTTCACTGGAAGTAGGAATCCCATCATGAAATTTACAGTTATACATTTTATGCAGCACAACATGTCCCTATATCTCAGCTTTGGGATGTGGTAGGGCAAAATTTACCACACTACTCTCGTCGTCAGGACCTCCCTGACACACGGTGTGAGTTTGAAGAAGATCTGAGGAGATCACTTTTTTCACCCAAAAAAACACTAAGGGGTACCTGTTTGTGTTTTTTTAGACTAAGTTTTTGACCGTCTCAGATTTCTTCCAAACTCACGATGTTGATTAAGCAGGTCCTGACTTACACAGGGGTGTGATTATTTTCAGCCTATCTAATCCCAAAGCTGAGAAATGAGGACTTACGTAACTGGGATTTTCTCTCAATTGGTTTATTGGTGTTGAATATATTGGAATTGAATTTATGAACTTGGGCAAAAATTACCACACCACTCTCGTCGTCAGGACCTCCCTGACACACGGTGTGAGTTTGAAGAAGATCTGAGGAGGATACTTTTCTTCACCCAAAAAAACACTAAGGGGTACCTGTTTGTGTTTTTTTAGACTAAATTTTTGACCGTCTCAGATTTCTTCCAAACTCACGATGTTGATTAAGCAGGTCCTGACTTACACAGGGGTGTGATTATTTTCAGCCTATGAAATCCTAAAGCTGAGAATTGAGGACTTACGTAACTGGGATTTTCTCTCAATTGGTTTATTGGTGTTGAATATATTGGAATTAAATTTATGAACTTGTTATACGTCCAATAAAGCAAAATACAGATGCAGTGTAGAGTATATTGGACTGACTAGGCTTTTCTTATCTCACCCTTCTACTCATGGGTTTACCTAGCTTCACTGGAAGTAGGAATCCTATCATGAAATTTACGGTTATACATTTTATGCAGCACAACATGTCCCTATATCTCAGCTTTGGGATGTGGTAGGGCAAAATTTACCACACTACTCTCGTCGTCAGGACCTCCCTGACACACGGTGTGAGTTTGAAGAAGATCTGAGGAGATCACTTTTTTCACCCAAAAAAACACTAAGGGGTACCTGTTTGTGTTTTTTTAGACTAAGTTTTTGACCGTCTCAGATTTCTTCCAAACTCACGATGTTGATTAAGCAGGTCCTGACTTACACAGGGGTGTGATTATTTTCAGCCTATCTCATCCCAAAGCTGAGATATGAGGACTTACGTAACTGGGATTTTCTCTCAATAGGTTTATTGGTGTTGAATATATTGGAATTAAATTTATGAACTTGTTATACGTCCAATAAAGCAAAATACAGATGCGGTATATTGGACTGACTAGGCTTTTCTTATCTCACCCTTCTACTCATGGGTTTACCTAGCTTCACTGGAAGTAGGAATCCCATCATGAAATTTACAGTTATACATTTTATGCAGCACAACATGTCCCTATATCTCAGCTTTGGGATGTGGTAGGGCAAAAATTACCGCACCACTCTCGTCGTCAGGACCTCCTTGACACACGGTGTGAGTTTGAAGAAGATCTGAGGAGGATACTTTTTTTCACCCAAAAAAACACTAAGGGGTACCCCTTTGTGTTTTTTTTTTTTGACTAAAATTTTGACCGTCTCAGATTTCTTCCAAACTCACGATGTTGATTAAGCAGGTCCTGACTTACACAGGGGTGTGATTATTTTCAGCCTATCTCATCCCAAAGCTGAGAATTGAGGACTTACGTAACTGGGATTTTCTCTCAATAGGTTTATTGGTGTTGAATATATTGGAATTAAATTTATGAACTTGTTATACATCCAATAAAGCAAAATACAGATGCGGTGTAGAGTATATTGGACTGACTAGGCTTTTCTTATCTCACCCTTCTACTCATGGGTTTACCTAGCTTCACTGGAAGTAGGAATCCTATCATGAAATTTACGGTTATACATTTTATGCAGCACAACATGTCCCTATATCTCAGCTTTGGGATGTGGTAGGGCAAAAATTACCACACCACTCTCGTCGTCAGGACCTCCCTGACACACGGTGTGAGTTTGAAGAAGATCTGAGGAGGTCACTTTTTTTCACCCAAAAAAACACAAAGGGGTACCCCTTTGTGTTTTTTAGACTAAATTTTTGACCGTCTCAGATTTCTTCCAAACTCACGATGTTGATTAAGCAGGTCCTGACTTACACAGGGGTGTGATTATTTTCAGCCTATCTAATCCCAAAGCTGAGAATTGAGGACTTACGTAACTGGGATTTTCTCTCAATTGGTTTATTGTTGTTGAATATATTGGAATTAAATTTATGAACTTGTTATACGTCCAATAAAGCAAAATACAGATGCAGTATATTGGACTGACTAGGCTTTTCTTATCTCACCCTTCTACTCATGGGTTTACCTAGCTTCACTGGAAGTAGGAATCCCATCATGAAATTTACAGTTATACATTTTATGCAGCACAACATGTCCCTATATCTCAGCTTTGGGATGTGGTAGGGCAAAATTTACCACACTACTCTCGTCGTCAGGACCTCCCTGACACACGGTGTGAGTTTGAAGAAGATCTGAGGAGATCACTTTTTTCACCCAAAAAAACACTAAGGGGTACCTGTTTGTGTTTTTTTAGACTAAGTTTTTGACCGTCTCAGATTTCTTCCAAACTCACGATGTTGATTAAGCAGGTCCTGACTTACACAGGGGTGTGATTATTTTCAGCCTATCTAATCCCAAAGCTGAGAAATGAGGACTTACGTAACTGGGATTTTCTCTCAATTGGTTTATTGGTGTTGAATATATTGGAATTGAATTTATGAACTTGGGCAAAAATTACCACACCACTCTCGTCGTCAGGACCTCCCTGACACACGGTGTGAGTTTGAAGAAGATCTGAGGAGGATACTTTTCTTCACCCAAAAAAACACTAAGGGGTACCTGTTTGTGTTTTTTTAGACTAAATTTTTGACCGTCTCAGATTTCTTCCAAACTCACGATGTTGATTAAGCAGGTCCTGACTTACACAGGGGTGTGATTATTTTCAGCCTATGAAATCCTAAAGCTGAGAATTGAGGACTTACGTAACTGGGATTTTCTCTCAATTGGTTTATTGGTGTTGAATATATTGGAATTAAATTTATGAACTTGTTATACGTCCAATAAAGCAAAATACAGATGCAGTGTAGAGTATATTGGACTGACTAGGCTTTTCTTATCTCACCCTTCTACTCATGGGTTTACCTAGCTTCACTGGAAGTAGGAATCCCATCATGAAATTTACAGTTATACATTTTATGCAGCACAACATGTCCCTATATCTCAGCTTTGGGATGTGGTAGGGCAAAAATTACCGCACCACTCTCGTCGTCAGGACCTCCTTGACACACGGTGTGAGTTTGAAGAAGATCTGAGGAGGATACTTTTTTTCACCCAAAAAAACACAAAGGGGTACCCCTTTGTGTTTTTTTAGACTAAATTTTTGACCGTCTCAGATTTCTTCCAAACTCACGTTGTTGATTAAGCAGGTCCTGACTTACACAGGGGTGTGATTATTTTCAGCCTATCTAATCCCAAAGCTGAGAATTGAGGACTTACGTAACTGGGATTTTCTCTCAATTGGTTTATTGGTGTTGAATATATTGGAATTGAATTTATGAACTTGGGCAAAAATTACCACACCACTCTCGTCGTCAGGACCTCCCTGACACACGGTGTGAGTTTGAAGAAGATCTGAGGAGGATACTTTTTTCACCCAAAAAACACTAAGGGGTACCTGTTTGTGTTTTTTTAGACTAAATTTTTGACCGTCTCAGATTTCTTCCAAACTCACGATGTTGATTAAGCAGGTCCTGACTTACACAGGGGTGTGATTATTTTCAGCCTATCTAATCCTAAAGCTGAGAATTGAGGACTTGCGTAACTGGGATTTTCTCTCAATTGGTTTATTGGTGTTGAATATATTGGAATTAAATTTATGAACTTGTTATACGTCCAATAAAGCAAAATACAGATGCGGTATATTGGACTGACTAGGCTTTTCTTATCTCACCCTTCTACTCATGGGTTTACCTAGCTTCACTGGAAGTAGGAATCCCATCATGAAATTTACAGTTATACATTTTATGCAGCACAACATGTCCCTATATCTCAGCTTTGGGATGTGGTAGGGCAAAATTTACCACACTACTCTCGTCGTCAGGACCTCCCTGACACACGGTGTGAGTTTGAAGAAGATCTGAGGAGATCACTTTTTTCACCCAAAAAAACACTAAGGGGTACCTGTTTGTGTTTTTTTAGACTAAGTTTTTGACCGTCTCAGATTTCTTCCAAACTCACGATGTTGATTAAGCAGGTCCTGACTTACACAGGGGTGTGATTATTTTCAGCCTATCTCATCCCAAAGCTGAGATATGAGGACTTACGTAACTGGGATTTTCTCTCAATAGGTTTATTGGTGTTGAATATATTGGAATTAAATTTATGAACTTGTTATACGTCCAATAAAGCAAAATACAGATGCAGTGTAGAGTATATTGGACTGACTAGGCTTTTCTTATCTCACCCTTCTACTCATGGGTTTACCTAGCTTCACTGGAAGTAGGAATCCCATCATGAAATTTACAGTTATACATTTTATGCAGCACAACATGTCCCTATATCTCAGCTTTGGGATGTGGTAGGGCAAAAATTACCGCACCACTCTCGTCGTCAGGACCTCCTTGACACACGGTGTGAGTTTGAAGAAGATCTGAGGAGATCACTTTTTTCACCCAAAAAAACACTAAGGGGTACCTGTTTGTGTTTTTTTAGACTAAGTTTTTGACCGTCTCAGATTTCTTCCAAACTCACGATGTTGATTAAGCAGGTCCTGACTTACACAGGGGTGTGATTATTTTCAGCCTATCTAATCCCAAAGCTGAGAATTGAGGACTTACGTAACTGGGATTTTCTCTCAATTGGTTTATTGGTGTTGAATATATTGGAATTGAATTTATGAACTTGGGCAAAAATTACCACACCACTCTCGTCGTCAGGACCTCCCTGACACACGGTGTGAGTTTGAAGAAGATCTGAGGAGATCACTTTTTTCACCCAAAAAAACACTAAGGGGTACCTGTTTGTGTTTTTTTAGACTAAATTTTTGACCATCTCAGATTTCTTCCAAACTCACGATGTTGATTAAGCAGGTCCTGACTTACACAGGGGTGTGATTATTTTCAGCCTATCTCATCCCAAAGCTGAGATATGAGGACTTACGTAACTGGGATTTTCTCTCAATAGGTTTATTGGTGTTGAATATATTGGAATTAAATTTATGAACTTGTTATACGTCCAATAAAGCAAAATACAGATGCGGTATATTGGACTGACTAGGCTTTTCTTATCTCACCCTTCTACTCATGGGTTTACCTAGCTTCACTGGAAGTAGGAATCCCATCATGAAATTTACAGTTATACATTTTATGCAGCACAACATGTCCCTATATCTCAGCTTTGGGATGTGGTAGGGCAAAAATTACCGCACCACTCTCGTCGTCAGGACCTCCTTGACACACGGTGTGAGTTTGAAGAAGATCTGAGGAGATCACTTTTTTCACCCAAAAAAACACTAAGGGGTACCTGTTTGTGTTTTTTTAGACTAAGTTTTTGACCGTCTCAGATTTCTTCCAAACTCACGATGTTGATTAAGCAGGTCCTGACTTACACAGGGGTGTGATTATTTTCAGCCTATCTAATCCCAAAGCTGAGAAATGAGGACTTACGTAACTGGGATTTTCTCTCAATTGGTTTATTGGTGTTGAATATATTGGAATTGAATTTATGAACTTGGGCAAAAATTACCACACCACTCTCGTCGTCAGGACCTCCCTGACACACGGTGTGAGTTTGAAGAAGATCTGAGGAGGATACTTTTCTTCACCCAAAAAAACACTAAGGGGTACCTGTTTGTGTTTTTTTAGACTAAATTTTTGACCGTCTCAGATTTCTTCCAAACTCACGATGTTGATTAAGCAGGTCCTGACTTACACAGGGGTGTGATTATTTTCAGCCTATGAAATCCTAAAGCTGAGAATTGAGGACTTACGTAACTGGGATTTTCTCTCAATTGGTTTATTGGTGTTGAATATATTGGAATTAAATTTATGAACTTGTTATACGTCCAATAAAGCAAAATACAGATGCAGTGTAGAGTATATTGGACTGACTAGGCTTTTCTTATCTCACCCTTCTACTCATGGGTTTACCTAGCTTCACTGGAAGTAGGAATCCCATCATGAAATTTACAGTTATACATTTTATGCAGCACAACATGTCCCTATATCTCAGCTTTGGGATGTGGTAGGGCAAAAATTACCGCACCACTCTCGTCGTCAGGACCTCCCTGACACACGGTGTGAGTTTGAAGAAGATCTGAGGAGGTCACTTTTTTTCACCCAAAAAACACAAAGGGGTACCCCTTTGTGTTTTTTTAGACTAAATTTTTGACCGTCTCAGATTTCTTCCAAACTCACGTTGTTGATTAAGCAGGTCCTGACTTACACAGGGGTGTGATTATTTTCAGCCTATCTAATCCCAAAGCTGAGAATTGAGGACTTACGTAACTGGGATTTTCTCTCAATTGGTTTATTGGTGTTGAATATATTGGAATTGAATTTATGAACTTGGGCAAAAATTACCACACCACTCTCGTCGTCAGGACCTCCCTGACACACGGTGTGAGTTTGAAGAAGATCTGAGGAGGATACTTTTTTCACCCAAAAAACACTAAGGGGTACCTGTTTGTGTTTTTTTAGACTAAATTTTTGACCGTCTCAGATTTCTTCCAAACTCACGATGTTGATTAAGCAGGTCCTGACTTACACAGGGGTGTGATTATTTTCAGCCTATCTAATCCTAAAGCTGAGAATTGAGGACTTGCGTAACTGGGATTTTCTCTCAATTGGTTTATTGGTGTTGAATATATTGGAATTAAATTTATGAACTTGTTATACGTCCAATAAAGCAAAATACAGATGCGGTATATTGGACTGACTAGGCTTTTCTTATCTCACCCTTCTACTCATGGGTTTACCTAGCTTCACTGGAAGTAGGAATCCCATCATGAAATTTACAGTTATACATTTTATGCAGCACAACATGTCCCTATATCTCAGCTTTGGGATGTGGTAGGGCAAAATTTACCACACTACTCTCGTCGTCAGGACCTCCCTGACACACGGTGTGAGTTTGAAGAAGATCTGAGGAGATCACTTTTTTCACCCAAAAAAACACTAAGGGGTACCTGTTTGTGTTTTTTTAGACTAAGTTTTTGACCGTCTCAGATTTCTTCCAAACTCACGATGTTGATTAAGCAGGTCCTGACTTACACAGGGGTGTGATTATTTTCAGCCTATCTCATCCCAAAGCTGAGATATGAGGACTTACGTAACTGGGATTTTCTCTCAATAGGTTTATTGGTGTTGAATATATTGGAATTAAATTTATGAACTTGTTATACGTCCAATAAAGCAAAATACAGATGCAGTGTAGAGTATATTGGACTGACTAGGCTTTTCTTATCTCACCCTTCTACTCATGGGTTTACCTAGCTTCACTGGAAGTAGGAATCCCATCATGAAATTTACAGTTATACATTTTATGCAGCACAACATGTCCCTATATCTCAGCTTTGGGACGTGGTAGGGCAAGAATTACCGCACCACTCTCGTCGTCAGGACCTCCTTGACACACGGTGTGAGTTTGAAGAAGATCTGAGGAGGATACTTTTTTTCACCCAAAAAAACACTAAGGGGTACCCCTTTGTGTTTTTTTTTTTTAGACTAAATTTTTGACCGTCTCAGATTTCTTCCAAACTCACGATGTTGATTAAGCAGGTCCTGACTTACACAGGGGTGTGATTATTTTCAGCCTATCTAATCCCAAAGCTGAGAATTGAGGACTTACGTAACTGGGATTTTCTCTCAATTGGTTTATTGGTGTTGAATATATTGGAATTGAATTTATGAACTTGGGCAAAAATTACCACACCACTCTCGTCGTCAGGACCTCCCTGACACACGGTGTGAGTTTGAAGAAGATCTGAGGAGATCACTTTTTTCACCCAAAAAAACACTAAGGGGTACCTGTTTGTGTTTTTTTAGACTAAATTTTTGACCATCTCAGATTTCTTCCAAACTCACGATGTTGATTAAGCAGGTCCTGACTTACACAGGGGTGTGATTATTTTCAGCCTATCTCATCCCAAAGCTGAGATATGAGGACTTACGTAACTGGGATTTTCTCTCAATAGGTTTATTGGTGTTGAATATATTGGAATTAAATTTATGAACTTGTTATACGTCCAATAAAGCAAAATACAGATGCAGTGTAGAGTATATTGGACTGACTAGGCTTTTCTTATCTCACCCTTCTACTCATGTGTTTACCTAGCTTCACTGGAAGTAGGAATCCCATCATGAAATTTACAGTTATACATTTTATGCAGCACAACATGTCCCTATATCTCAGCTTTGGGATGTGGTAGGGCAAAAATTACCACACTACTCTCGTCATCAGGACCTCCCTGACACACGGTGTGAGTTTGAAGAAGATCTGAGGAGGTCACTTTTTTCACCCAAAAAAACACTAAGGGGTACCCCTTTGTGTTTTTTTAGACTAAATTTTTGACCGTCTCAGATTTCTTCCAAACTCACGATGTTGATTAAGCAGGTCCTGACTTACACAGGGGTGTGATTATTTTCAGCCTATCTCATCCCAAAGCTGAGATATGAGGACTTACGTAACTGGGATTTTTTCTCAATTGGTTTATTGGTGTTGAATATATTGGAATTGAATTTATGAACTTGGGCAAAAATTACCACACCACTCTCTTCGTCAGGATCTCCCTGACACATGGTTTGAGTTTGAAGAAGATCTGAGGAGGATACTTTTTTTCACCCAAAAAAACACTAAGGGCTACCCTTTTGTGTTTTTTTTTTTGACTAAAATTATGACCGTCTCAGATTTCTTCCAAACTCACGATGTGGATTAAGCAGGTCCTGACTTACACAGGGGTGTGATTATTTTCAGCCTATCTCATCCCAAAGCTGAGAATTGAGGACTTACGTAACTGGGATTTTCTCTCAATAGGTTTATTGGTGTTGAATATATTGGAATTAAATTTATGAACTTGTTATACATCCAATAAAGCAAAATACAGATGCGGTGTAGAGTATATTGGACTGACTAGGCTTTTCTTATCTCACCCTTCTACTCATGGGTTTACCTAGCTTCACTGGAAGTAGGAATCCTATCATGAAATTTACGGTTATACATTTTATGCAGCACAACATGTCCCTATATCTCAGCTTTGGGATGTGGTAGGGCAAAAATTACCACACCACTCTCGTCGTCAGGACCTCCCTGACACACGGTGTGAGTTTGAAGAAGATCTGAGGAGGTCACTTTTTTTCACCCAAAAAAACACAAAGGGGTACCCCTTTGTGTTTTTTTAGACTAAATTTTTGACCATCTCAGATTTCTTCCAAACTCACGATGTTGATTAAGCAGGTCCTGACTTACACAGGGGTGTGATTATTTTCAGCCTATCTAATCCCAAAGCTGAGAATTGAGGACTTACGTAACTGGGATTTTCTCTCAATTGGTTTATTGGTGTTGAATATATTGGAATTGAATTTATGAACTTGGGCAAAAATTACCGCACTACTCTCGTCGTAAGGACCTCCCTGACACACGGTGTGAGTTTGAAGAAGAGCTGAGGAGGATACTTTTTTTCACCCAAAAAAACACTAAGGGGTACCCCTTTGTGTTTTTTTTTTTTTGACTAAAATTTTGACCATCTCAGATTTCTTCCAAACTCACGATGTTGATTAAGCAGGTCCTGACTTACACAGGGGTGTGATTATTTTCAGCCTATCTAATCCCAAAGCTGAGAATTGAGGACTTACGTAACTGGGATTTTCTCTCAATTGGTTTATTGGTGTTGAATATATTGGAATTGAATTTATGAACTTGGGCAAAAATTACCACACCACTCTCGTCGTCAGGACCTCCCTGACACACGGTGTGAGTTTGAAGAAGAGCTGAGGAGGATAGTTTTTTTCACCCAAAAAAACACTAAGGGGTACCTGTTTGTGTTTTTTTAGACTAAATTTTTGACCGTCTCAGATTTCTTCCAAACTCACGATGTTGATTAAGCAGGTCCTGACTTACACAGGGGTGTGATTATTTTCAGCCTATGAAATCCTAAAGCTGAGAATTGAGGACTTACGTAACTGGGATTTTCTCTCAATTGGTTTATTGGTGTTGAATATATTGGAATTAAATTTATGAACTTGTTATACGTCCAATAAAGCAAAATACAGATGCAGTGTAGAGTATATTGGACTGACTAGGCTTTTCTTATCTCACCCTTCTACTCATGGGTTTACCTAGCTTCACTGGAAGTAGGAATCCCATCATGAAATTTACAGTTATACATTTTATGCAGCACAACATGTCCCTATATCTCAGCTTTGGGATGTGGTAGGGCAAAAATTACCGCACCACTCTCGTCGTCAGGACCTCCCTGACACACGGTGTGAGTTTGAAGAAGATCTGAGGAGGTCACTTTTTTTCACCCAAAAAACACAAAGGGGTACCCCTTTGTGTTTTTTTAGACTAAATTTTTGACCGTCTCAGATTTCTTCCAAACTCACGTTGTTGATTAAGCAGGTCCTGACTTACACAGGGGTGTGATTATTTTCAGCCTATCTAATCCCAAAGCTGAGAATTGAGGACTTACGTAACTGGGATTTTCTCTCAATTGGTTTATTGGTGTTGAATATATTGGAATTGAATTTATGAACTTGGGCAAAAATTACCACACCACTCTCGTCGTCAGGACCTCCCTGACACACGGTGTGAGTTTGAAGAAGATCTGAGGAGGATACTTTTTTCACCCAAAAAACACTAAGGGGTACCTGTTTGTGTTTTTTTAGACTAAATTTTTGACCGTCTCAGATTTCTTCCAAACTCACGATGTTGATTAAGCAGGTCCTGACTTACACAGGGGTGTGATTATTTTCAGCCTATCTAATCCTAAAGCTGAGAATTGAGGACTTGCGTAACTGGGATTTTCTCTCAATTGGTTTATTGGTGTTGAATATATTGGAATTAAATTTATGAACTTGTTATACGTCCAATAAAGCAAAATACAGATGCGGTATATTGGACTGACTAGGCTTTTCTTATCTCACCCTTCTACTCATGGGTTTACCTAGCTTCACTGGAAGTAGGAATCCCATCATGAAATTTACAGTTATACATTTTATGCAGCACAACATGTCCCTATATCTCAGCTTTGGGATGTGGTAGGGCAAAATTTACCACACTACTCTCGTCGTCAGGACCTCCCTGACACACGGTGTGAGTTTGAAGAAGATCTGAGGAGATCACTTTTTTCACCCAAAAAAACACTAAGGGGTACCTGTTTGTGTTTTTTTAGACTAAGTTTTTGACCGTCTCAGATTTCTTCCAAACTCACGATGTTGATTAAGCAGGTCCTGACTTACACAGGGGTGTGATTATTTTCAGCCTATCTCATCCCAAAGCTGAGATATGAGGACTTACGTAACTGGGATTTTCTCTCAATAGGTTTATTGGTGTTGAATATATTGGAATTAAATTTATGAACTTGTTATACGTCCAATAAAGCAAAATACAGATGCAGTGTAGAGTATATTGGACTGACTAGGCTTTTCTTATCTCACCCTTCTACTCATGGGTTTACCTAGCTTCACTGGAAGTAGGAATCCCATCATGAAATTTACAGTTATACATTTTATGCAGCACAACATGTCCCTATATCTCAGCTTTGGGACGTGGTAGGGCAAGAATTACCGCACCACTCTCGTCGTCAGGACCTCCTTGACACACGGTGTGAGTTTGAAGAAGATCTGAGGAGGATACTTTTTTTCACCCAAAAAAACACTAAGGGGTACCCCTTTGTGTTTTTTTTTTTTAGACTAAATTTTTGACCGTCTCAGATTTCTTCCAAACTCACGATGTTGATTAAGCAGGTCCTGACTTACACAGGGGTGTGATTATTTTCAGCCTATCTAATCCCAAAGCTGAGAATTGAGGACTTACGTAACTGGGATTTTCTCTCAATTGGTTTATTGGTGTTGAATATATTGGAATTGAATTTATGAACTTGGGCAAAAATTACCACACCACTCTCGTCGTCAGGACCTCCCTGACACACGGTGTGAGTTTGAAGAAGATCTGAGGAGATCACTTTTTTCACCCAAAAAAACACTAAGGGGTACCTGTTTGTGTTTTTTTAGACTAAATTTTTGACCATCTCAGATTTCTTCCAAACTCACGATGTTGATTAAGCAGGTCCTGACTTACACAGGGGTGTGATTATTTTCAGCCTATCTCATCCCAAAGCTGAGATATGAGGACTTACGTAACTGGGATTTTCTCTCAATAGGTTTATTGGTGTTGAATATATTGGAATTAAATTTATGAACTTGTTATACGTCCAATAAAGCAAAATACAGATGCAGTGTAGAGTATATTGGACTGACTAGGCTTTTCTTATCTCACCCTTCTACTCATGTGTTTACCTAGCTTCACTGGAAGTAGGAATCCCATCATGAAATTTACAGTTATACATTTTATGCAGCACAACATGTCCCTATATCTCAGCTTTGGGATGTGGTAGGGCAAAAATTACCACACTACTCTCGTCATCAGGACCTCCCTGACACACGGTGTGAGTTTGAAGAAGATCTGAGGAGGTCACTTTTTTCACCCAAAAAAACACTAAGGGGTACCCCTTTGTGTTTTTTTAGACTAAATTTTTGACCGTCTCAGATTTCTTCCAAACTCACGATGTTGATTAAGCAGGTCCTGACTTACACAGGGGTGTGATTATTTTCAGCCTATCTCATCCCAAAGCTGAGATATGAGGACTTACGTAACTGGGATTTTTTCTCAATTGGTTTATTGGTGTTGAATATATTGGAATTGAATTTATGAACTTGGGCAAAAATTACCACACCACTCTCTTCGTCAGGATCTCCCTGACACATGGTTTGAGTTTGAAGAAGATCTGAGGAGGATACTTTTTTTCACCCAAAAAAACACTAAGGGCTACCCTTTTGTGTTTTTTTTTTTGACTAAAATTATGACCGTCTCAGATTTCTTCCAAACTCACGATGTGGATTAAGCAGGTCCTGACTTACACAGGGGTGTGATTATTTTCAGCCTATCTAATCCCAAAGCTGAGAATTGAGGACTTACGTAACTGGGATTTTCTCTCAATTGGTTTATTGGTGTTGAATATATTGGAATTGAATTTATGAACTTGGGCAAAAATTACCGCACTACTCTCGTCGTAAGGACCTCCCTGACACACGGTGTGAGTTTGAAGAAGAGCTGAGGAGGATACTTTTTTTCACCCAAAAAAACACTAAGGGGTACCCCTTTGTGTTTTTTTTTTTTTGACTAAAATTTTGACCATCTCAGATTTCTTCCAAACTCACGATGTTGATTAAGCAGGTCCTGACTTACACAGGGGTGTGATTATTTTCAGCCTATCTAATCCCAAAGCTGAGAATTGAGGACTTACGTAACTGGGATTTTCTCTCAATTGGTTTATTGGTGTTGAATATATTGGAATTGAATTTATGAACTTGGGCAAAAATTACCGCACTACTCTCGTCGTAAGGACCTCCCTGACACACGGTGTGAGTTTGAAGAAGAGCTGAGGAGGATAGTTTTTTTCACCCAAAAAAACACTAAGGGGTACCCCTTTGTGTTTTTTTTTTTTTGACTAAAATTTTGACCGTCTCAGATTTCTTCCAAACTCACGATGTTGATTAAGCAGGTCCTGACTTACACAGGGGTGTGATTATTTTCAGCCTATCTAATCCCAAAGCTGAGAAATGAGGACTTACGTAACTGGGATTTTCTCTCAATTGGTTTATTGGTGTTGAATATATTGGAATTGAATTTATGAACTTGGGCAAAAATTACCGCACTACTCTCGTCGTAAGGACCTCCCTGACACACGGTGTGAGTTTGAAGAAGAGCTGAGGAGGATACTTTTTTTCACCCAAAAAAACACTAAGGGGTACCCCTTTGTGTTTTTTTTTTTTTGACTAAAATTTTGACCGTCTCAGATTTCTTCCAAACTCACGATGTTGATTAAGCAGGTCCTGACTTACACAGGGGTGTGATTATTTTCAGCCTATCACATCCCAAAGCTGAGATATGAGGACTTACGTCACTGGGATTTTCTCTCAATAGGTTTATTGGTGTTGAATATATTGGAAATAAATTTATGAACTTGTTATACATCCAATAAAGCAAAATACAGATGCAGTGTAGAGTATATTGGACTGACTAGGCTTTTCTTATCTCACCCTTCTACTCATGGGTTTACCTAGCTTCACTGGAAGTAGGAATCCCATCATGAAATTTACAGTTATACATTTTATGCAGCACAACATGTCCCTATATCTCAGCTTTGGGATGTGGTAGGGCAAAAATTACCACACTACTCTCGTCGTCAGGACCTCCCTGACACACGGTGTGAGTTTGAAGAAGATCTGAGGAGATCACTTTTTTCACCCAAAAAAACACTAAGGGGTACCTGTTTGTGTTTTTTTAGACTAAATTTTTGACCGTCTCAGATTTCTTCCAAACTCACGATGTTGAATAAGCAGGTCCTGACTTACACAGGGGTGTGATTATTTTCAGCCTATCTAATCCCAAAGCTGAGAATTGAGGACTTACGTAACTGGGATTTTCTCTCAATTGGTTTATTGGTGTTGAATATATTGGAATTGAATTTATGAACTTGGGCAAAAATTACCACACCACTCTCGTCGTCAGGACCTCCCTGACACACGGTGTGAGTTTGAAGAAGATCTGAGGAGGTCACTTTTTTCACCCAAAAAAACACTAAGGGGTACCCCTTTGTGTTTTTTTTGACTAAAATTATGACCGTCTCAGATTTCTTCCAAACTCACGATGTGGATTAAGCAGGTCCTGACTTACACAGGGGTGTGATTATTTTCAGCCTATCTCATCCCAAAGCTGAGAATTGAGGACTTACGTAACTGGGATTTTCTCTCAATTGGTTTATTGGTGTTGAATATATTGGAATTGAATTTATGAACTTGGGCAAAAATTACCACACCACTCTCTTCGTCAGGATCTCCCTGACACATGGTTTGAGTTTGAAGAAGATCTGAGGAGGATACTTTTTTTCACCCAAAAAAACACTAAGGGCTACCCTTTTGTGTTTTTTTTTTGACTAAAATTATGACCGTCTCAGATTTCTTCCAAGCTCACGATGTGGATTAAGCAGGTCCTGACTTACACAGGGGTGTGATTATTTTCAGCCTATCTCATCCCAAAGCTGAGAATTGAGGACTTACGTAACTGGGATTTTCTCTCAATAGGTTTATTGGTGTTGAATATATTGGAATTAAATTTATGAACTTGTTATACATCCAATAAAGCAAAATACAGATGCAGTGTAGAGTATATTGGACTGACTAGGCTTTTCTTATCTCACCCTTCTACTCATGGGTTTACCTAGCTTCACTGGAAGTAGGAATCCCATCATGAAATTTACAGTTATACATTTTATGCAGCACAACATGTCCCTATATCTCAGCTTTGAGATGTGGTAGGGCAAAAATTACCACACTACTCTCGTCGTCAGGACCTCCCTGACACACGGTGTGAGTTTGAAGAAGATCTGAGGAGATCACTTTTTTCACCCAAAAAAACACTAAGGGGGTACCTGTTTGTGTTTTTTTAGACTAAATTTTTGACCGTCTCAGATTTCTTCCAAACTCACGATGTTGATTAAGCAGGTCCTGACTTACACAGGGGTGTGATTATTTTCAGCCTATCTCATCCCAAAGCTGAGATATGAGGACTTACGTAACTGGGATTTTCTCTCAATAGGTTTATTGGTGTTGAATATATTGGAATTAAATTTATGAACTTGTTATACGTCCAATAAAGCAAAATACAGATGCAGTGTAGAGTATATTGGACTGACTAGGCTTTTCTTATCTCACCCTTCTACTCATGGGTTTACCTAGCTTCACTGGAAGTAGGAATCCCATCATGAAATTTATAGTTATACATTTTATGCAGCACAACATGTCCCTATATCTCAGCTTTGGGATGTGGTAGGGCAAAAATTACCACACCACTCTCGTCGTCAGGACCTCCCTGACACACGGTGTGAGTTTGAAGAAGATCTGAGGAGGTCACTTTTTTTCACCCAAAAAAACACAAAGGGGTACCCCTTTGTGTTTTTTTAGACAAAATTTTTGACCGTCTCAGATTTCTTCCAAACTCACGATGTTGATTAAGCAGGTCCTGACTTACACAGGGGTGTGATTATTTTCAGCCTATCTAATCCCAAAGCTGAGAATTGAGGACTTACGTAACTGGGATTTTCTCTCAATTGGTTTATTGGTGTTGAATATATTGGAATTGAATTTATGAACTTGGGCAAAAATTACCGCACTACTCTCGTCGTAAGGACCTCCCTGACACACGGTGTGAGTTTGAAGAAGAGCTGAGGAGGATACTTTTTTTCACCCAAAAAAACACTAAGGGGTACCCCTTTGTGTTTTTTTTTTTTTGACTAAAATTTTGACCGTCTCAGATTTCTTCCAAACTCACGATGTTGATTAAGCAGGTCCTGACTTACACAGGGGTGTGATTATTTTCAGCCTATCTAATCCCAAAGCTGAGAATTGAGGACTTACGTAACTGGGATTTTCTCTCAATTGGTTTATTGGTGTTGAATATATTGGAATTGAATTTATGAACTTGGGCAAAAATTACCGCACTACTCTCGTCGTAAGGACCTCCCTGACACACGGTGTGAGTTTGAAGAAGAGCTGAGGAGGATACTTTTTTTCACCCAAAAAAACACTAAGGGGTACCCCTTTGTGTTTTTTTTTTTTTTTGACTAAAATTTTGACCGTCTCAGATTTCTTCCAAACTCACGATGTTGATTAAGCAGGTCCTGACTTACACAGGGGTGTGATTATTTTCAGCCTATCACATCCCAAAGCTGAGATATGAGGACTTACGTCACTGGGATTTTCTCTCAATAGGTTTATTGGTGTTGAATATATTGGAATTAAATTTATGAACTTGTTATACGTCCAATAAAGCAAAATACAGATGCAGTGTAGAGTATATTGGACTGACTAGGCTTTTCTTATCTCACCCTTCTACTCATGTGTTTACCTAGCTTCACTGGAAGTAGGAATCCCATCATGAAATTTACAGTTATACATTTTATGCAGCACAACATGTCCCTATATCTCAGCTTTGGGATGTGGTAGGGTAAAAATTACCACACTACTCTCGTCATCAGGACCTCCCTGACACACGGTGTGAGTTTGAAGAAGATCTGAGGAGGATACTTTTTTTCACCCAAAAAAACACTAAGGGGTACCTGTTTGTGTTTTTTTAGACTAAATTTTGACCGTCTCAGATTTCTTCCAAACTCACGATGTTGATTAAGCAGGTCCTGACTTACACAGGAGTGTGATTATTTTCAGCCTATCTAATCCCAAAGCTGAGAATTGAGGACTTACGTAACTGGGAGTTTCTCTCAATTGGTTTATTGGTGTTGAATATATTGGAATTAAATTTATGAACTTGTTATACGTCCAATAAAGCAAAATACAGATGCAGTGTAGAGTATATTGGACTGACTAGGCTTTTCTTATCTCACCCTTCTACTCATGTGTTTACCTAGCTTCACTGGAAGTAGGAATCCCATCATGAAATTTACAGTTATACATTTTATGCAGCACAACATGTCCCTATATCTCAGCTTTGGGATGTGGTAGGGTAAAAATTACCACACTACTCTCGTCATCAGGACCTCCCTGACACACGGTGTGAGTTTGAAGAAGATCTGAGGAGATCACTTTTTTCACCCAAAAAAACACTAAGGGGTACCTGTTTGTGTTTTTTTAGACTAAATTTTTGACCGTCTCAGATTTCTTCCAAACTCACGATGTTGATTAAGCAGGTCCTGACTTACACAGGGGTGTGATTATTTTCAGCCTATCTCATCCCAAAGCTGAGATATGAGGACTTACGTAACTGGGATTTTCTCTCAATAGGTTTATTGGTGTTGAATATATTGGAATTAAATTTATGAACTTGTTATACGTCCAATAAAGCAAAATACAGATGCAGTGTAGAGTATATTGGACTGACTAGGCTTTTCTTATCTCACCCTTCTACTCATGTGTTTACCTAGCTTCACTGGAAGTAGGAATCCCATCATGAAATTTACAGTTATACATTTTATGCAGCACAACATGTCCCTATATCTCAGCTTTGGGATGTGGTAGGGTAAAAATTACCACACTACTCTCGTCATCAGGACCTCCCTGACACACGGTGTGAGTTTGAAGAAGATCTGAGGAGGATACTTTTTTTCACCCAAAAAAACACTAAGGGGTACCTGTTTGTGTTTTTTTAGACTAAATTTTGACCGTCTCAGATTTCTTCCAAACTCACGATGTTGATTAAGCAGGTCCTGACTTACACAGGAGTGTGATTATTTTCAGCCTATCTAATCCCAAAGCTGAGAATTGAGGACTTACGTAACTGGGAGTTTCTCTCAATTGGTTTATTGGTGTTGAATATATTGGAATTGAATTTATGAACTTGGGCAAAAATTACCACACCACTCTCGTCGTCAGGACCTCCCTGACACACGGTGTGAGTTTGAAGAAGATCTGAGGAGGATACTTTTTTTCACCCAAAAAAACACTAAGGGGTACCTGTTTGTGTTTTTTTAGACTAAATTTTTGACCGTCTCAGATTTCTTCCAAACTCACGATGTTGATTAAGCAGGTCCTGACTTACACAGGGGTGTGATTATTTTCAGCCTATCTAATCCCAAAGCTGAGAATTGAGGACTTACGTAACTGGGATTTTCTCTCAATTGGTTTATTGGTGTTGAATATATTGGAATTGAATTTATGAACTTGGGCAAAAATTACCGCACTACTCTCGTCGTAAGGACCTCCCTGACACATGGTGTGAGTTTGAAGAAGAGCTGAGGAGGATACTTTTTTTCACCCAAAAAAACACTAAGGGGTACCCCTTTGTGTTTTTTTTTTTTGACTAAAATTTTGACCGTCTCAGATTTCTTCCAAACTCACGATGTTGATTAAGCAGGTCCTGACTTACACAGGGGTGTGATTATTTTCAGCCTATCTAATCCTAAAGCTGAGAATTGAGGACTTACGTAACTGGGATTTTCTCTCAATTGGTTTATTGGTGTTGAATATATTGGAATTAAATTTATGAACTTGTTATACGTCCAATAAAGCAAAATACAGATGCAGTGTAGAGTATATTGGACTGATTAGGCTTTTCTTATCTCACCCTTCTACTCATGGGTTTACCTAGCTTCACTGGAAGTAGGAATCCCATCATGAAATTTACAGTTATACATTTTATGCAGCACAACATGTCCCTATATCTCAGCTTTGGGATGTGGTAGGGCAA
Organism: Hoplias malabaricus; assembly: GCF_029633855.1. NCBI lineage: Eukaryota > Metazoa > Chordata > Actinopteri > Characiformes > Erythrinidae > Hoplias > Hoplias malabaricus. The sequence goes on from NC_089814.1 coordinate 804,690, forward strand.
AAATTACCACACTACTCTCGTCGTCAGGACCTCCCTGACACACGGTGTGAGTTTGAAGAAGATCTGAGGAGGTCACTTTTTTTCACCCAAAAAAACACTAAGGGGTACCCCTTTGTGTTTTTTTAGACTAAATTTTTGACCGTCTCAGATTTCTTCCAAACTCACGATGTTGATTAAGCAGGTCCTGACTTACACAGGGGTGTGATTATTTTCAGCCTATCTCATCCCAAAGCTGAGATATGAGGACTTACGTAACTGGGATTTTCTCTCAATTGGTTTATTGGTGTTGAATATATTGGAATTGAATTTATGAACTTGGGCAAAAATTACCACACCACTCTCGTCGTCAGGACCTCCCTGACACACGGTGTGAGTTTGAAGAAGATCTGAGGAGGATACTTTTTTTCACCCAAAAAAACACTAAGGGGTACCTGTTTGTGTTTTTTTAGACTAAATTTTTGACCGTCTCACATTTCTTCCAAACTCACGATGTTGATTAAGCAGGTCCTGACTTACACAGGGGTGTGATTATTTTCAGCCTATCTAATCCTAAAGCTGAGAATTGAGGACTTACGTAACTGGGATTTTCTCTCAATTGGTTTATTGGTGTTGAATATACTGGAATTAAATTTATGAACTTGTTATACGTCCAATAAAGCAAAATACAGATGTGGTGTAGAGTATATTGGACTGACTAGGCTTTTCTTATCTCACCCTTCTACTCATGGGTTTACCTAGCTTCACTGGAAGTAGGAATCCCATCATGAAATTTACAGTTATACATTTTATGCAGAACAACATGTCCCTATATCTCAGCTTTGGGATGTGGTAGGGCAAAAATTACCGCACCACTCTCGTCGTCAGGACCTCCTTGACACACGGTGTGAGTTTGAAGAAGATCTGAGGAGGATACTTTTTTTCACCCAAAAAAACACTAAGGGGTACCCCTTTGTGTTTTTTTTTTTTTTGACTAAAATTTTGACCGTCTCAGATTTCTTCCAAACTCACGATGTTGATTAAGCAGGTCCTGACTTACACCGGGGTGTGATTATTTTCAGCCTATCTCATCCCAAAGCTGAGAATTGAGGACTTACGTAACTGGGATTTTCTCTCAATAGGTTTATTGGTGTTGAATATATTGGAATTAAATTTATGAACTTGTTATACGTCCAATAAAGCAAAATACAGATGCAGTGTAGAGTATATTGGACTGACTAGGCTTTTCTTATCTCACCCTTCTACTCATGGGTTTACCTAGCTTCACTGGAAGTAGGAATCCCATCATGAAATTTACAGTTATACATTCTATGCAGCACAACATGTCCCTATATCTCAGCTTTGGGATGTGGTAGGGCAAAAATTACCACACTACTCTCGTCGTCAGGACCTCCCTGACACACGGTGTGAGTTTGAAGAAGATCTGAGGAGGTCACTTTTTTTCACCCAAAAAAACACAAAGGGGTACCCCTTTGTGTTTTTTTAGACTAAATTTTTGACCGTCTCAGATTTCTTCCAAACTCACGATGTTGATTAAGCAGGTCCTGACTTACACAGGGGTGTGATTATTTTCAGCCTATCTAATCCCAAAGCTGAGAATTGAGGACTTACGTAACTGGGATTTTCTCTCAATTGGTTTATTGGTGTTGAATATATTGGAATTGAATTTATGAACTTGGGCAAAAATTACCGCACTACTCTCGTCGTAAGGACCTCCCTGACACACGGTGTGAGTTTGAAGAAGATCTGAGGAGATCACTTTTTTCACCCAAAAAAACACTAAGGGGTATCTGTTTGTGTTTTTTTAGACTAAATTTTTGACCGTCTCAGATTTCTTCCAAACTCACGATGTTGATTAAGCAGGTCCTGACTTACACAGGGGTGTGATTATTTTCAGCCTATCTCATCCCAAAGCTGAGAATTGAGGACTTACGTAACTGGGATTTTCTCTCAATAGGTTTATTGGTGTTGAATATATTGGAATTAAATTTATGAACTTGTTATACATCCAATAAAGCAAAATACAGATGCGGTGTAGAGTATATTGGACTGACTAGGCTTTTCTTATCTCACCCTTCTACTCATGGGTTTACCTAGCTTCACTGGAAGTAGGAATCCCATCATGAAATTTACAGTTATACATTTTATGCAGCACAACATGTCCCTAAATCTCAGCTTTGGGATGTGGTAGGGCAAAAATTACCACACCACTCTCGTCGTCAGGACCTCCCTGACACACGGTGTGAGTTTGAAGAAGATCTGAGGAGATCACTTTTTTCACCCAAAAAACACTAAGGGGTACCCCTTTGTGTTTTTTTTTTTTTGACTAAAATTTTGACCGTCTCAGATTTCTTCCAAACTCACGATGTTGATTAAGCAGGTCCTGACTTACACAGGGGTGTGATTATTTTCAGCCTATCTAATCCCAAAGCTGAGAATTGAGGACTTACGTAACTGGGATTTTCTCTCAATTGGTTTATTGGTGTTGAATATATTGGAATTGAATTTATGAACTTGGGCAAAAATTACCACACCACTCTCTTCGTCAGGACCTCCCTGACACACGGTGTGAGTTTGAAGAAGATCTGAGGAGGATACTTTTTTTCACCCAAAAAAACACTAAGGGGTACCTGTTTGTGTTTTTTTAGACTAAATTTTTGACCGTCTCAGATTTCTTCCAAACTCACGATGTTGATTAAGCAGGTCCTGACTTACACAGGGGTGTGATTATTTTCAGCCTATCTAATCCTAAAGCTGAGAATTGAGGACTTACGTAACTGGGATTTTCTCTCAATTGGTTTATTGGTGTTGAATATATTGGAATTAAATTTATGAACTTGTTATACGTCCAATAAAGCAAAATACAGATGCGGTGTAGAGTATATTGGACTGACTAGGCTTTTCTTATCTCACCCTTCTACTCATGGGTTTACCTAGCTTCACTGGAAGTAGGAATCCCATCATGAAATTTACAGTTATACATTTTATGCAGCACAACATGTCCCTATATCTCAGCTTTGGGATGTGGTAGGGCAAAAATTACCACACTACTCTCGTCGTCAGGACCTCCCTGACACACGGTGTGAGTTTGAAGAAGATCTGAGGAGATCACTTTTTTCACCCAAAAAAACACTAAGGGGTACCTGTTTGTGTTTTTTTAGACTAAATTTTTGACCGTCTCAGATTTCTTCCAAACTCATGATGTTGATTAAGCAGGTCCTGACTTACACAGGGGTGTGATTATTTTCAGCCTATCTCATCCCAAAGCTGAGATATGAGGACTTACGTAACTGGGATTTTCTCTCAATTGGTTTATTGGTCTTGAATATAGCCTGACTAGGCTTTTCTTATCTCACCCTTCTACTCATGGGTTTACCTAGCTTCACTGGAAGTAGGAATCCCATCATGAAATTTACAGTTATACATTTTATGCAGCAAAACATGTCCCTATATCTCAGCTTTGGGATGTGATAGGGCAAAAATCGCAAAAGAAACCTCAGAGAGATCGCGCAGCCTGCACAAAACACTCAGCCAGATCACATAGCCTGCACAGAACACTCAGAGAGAGCGCGCAGTTTGCACAAAACACTCATTGAGAGCGCGCAGTTTGCACAAAACACTCAGAGAGAGAGCGCAGTTTGCACAAAACACTCAGAGAGAGCGCAGTTTGCACAAAACACTCAGAGAGAGAGCGCAGTTCGCACGAAACACTCAGAGAGAGAGCGCAGTTCACACAAAACACTCAGAGAGAGCGGGCAGCATGTACAAAACGCTCAGAGAGAGAGCGCAGTTCACACAAAACACTCAGAGAGAGCGGGCAGCATGTACAAAACACTCAGAGAGAGAGCGCAGCACGCACAAAACACTCAGCGAGAGCGCGCAGCATGTACAAAACACTCAGCGAGAGCACGCAGCATATACAAAACACTCAGAGAGAGCGCAGCGCGCACAAAACACTCAGAGAGAGCTCGCAGCACCCACAAAACGCTCAGAGATTCTCATTCTATTTGATGACAGGAATAAATTGGAAGTGGGATAGTGAGATTGGGTCCCAATTTGTCAATATAGGCCCCAATTTTGGCCCCAAAGTCAAAGTTTTCGAAATTGGATCCCACTTCCAATTTATTTTACTATATTGGAATATATTGGAAGTGGTATTCCATTTCCTGTTTATTTGACTTGGCTGAAATAGACTGGAATTGGGATCCCACTTCCAATTCATTTCAGCCAAGTCATGTACATGTTTCATGGGATCCCACTTCCAATTTATTTCACTTGAATGAAATCAATTGGAAATGGGATAGTGAGATTGCGTCCAAAATTGGTCCCAATTTGTCAAAATTGACCCCAATTTGACTTGGTTAGAATAGATTGGAAGTGGGATCCCACTTCCAATTTATTTTACTTCAATTAAATAAATTGGAAGTGGGATCCAGGTCTCCCAGTGGGCAAAATACGTGTGTCCCACTTCCAATTTATTTGATTTGACTGGAATAAATTGGAAGTGGGATCCAGGTCCCACTTGCAATTTATTTGACTTGGTTAGAATAGATTGGAAGTGGGATAGTGAGATATCCCACTTCCAATTTATTTGACTTGAATGAAATAAATTGGAAGTGGGCAAACAAAGGAAAACATTTTTCATGAATACATTGCATAAGCAAGATCCCAGTGACCCCATCTTCTGATATGTTGTTTGGGGGACCCAGACGATTCAGTACTCGACGCCGTGAAGTCGGTAGACCTCCCCAAGCACAGTTTCTGGACATCCCACTCCCAATTTATTCCCATTCAAATTTCATACATGGGTTTTGGACACCCCTTAAAAGGGTCCGAATGGCCCCAAATGTTAATATGTTTATTGTGCACACTCCACGAGACAGCCTGTGAAGTTGCGTAAGCCTAACTTCAAGTCAAATACTATGGGAGTGGGATCAGTCAGTTCCGAGTTCAACGTCCCACTTCCAATCTATTGCATTCAATTCAAATACATTGGGAGTCGGATCGGTCAGTTCTGAGTCTGACGTCCCACTTCCAATCTATTGCATTCAATTCAAATACATTGGGAGTCGGATCGGTCAGTTCCGAGTCCGACGTCCCACTTCCAATCTATTGCATTCAATTCAAATACATTGGGAGTCGGATCGGTCACTTCCGAGTCTGCCGTCCCACTTCCAATCTATTGCATTCAATTCAAATACATTGGGAGTCGGATCGGTCAGTTCCGAGTCCGACGTCCCATTTCCAATCTATTGCATTCAATTCAAATACATTGGGAGGTGGGATCGGTCAGTTCCGAGTCCGACGTCCCATTTCCAATCTATTGCATTCAATTCAAATACATTGGGAGGTGGGATCGGTCACTTCCGGGTCCGACGTCCCACTTCCAATCTATTGCATTCAATTCAAATACATTGGGAATGGGATCAGTCAGTTCCGTGTCCGACGTCCCACTTCCAATCTATTGCATTCAATTCAAATACATTGGGAATGGGATGTCCGACGTCCCATTTCCAATCTATTGCATTTCATTCAAGTACATTGGGAATGGGATTGGTCAGTCTCCATTTTTTATATTTTTTACATAATATACCTGTTTTTGCTCAGAAGAAGCCAAATCACCATGTGTCCCACTTCCAATTTATTTTGTCCATTAAAATAAATTCGAAGAGGGATTTTCCCGTGGGAGGGTGCCGTCCCAACCGCTTACAAGGGCCCTTGGAACAAAAAGCACACTCTCAGGCTATAAATATGTACACAGCCCCAGACTGACAGGCAAAGGGGGTGGATTATGTATAATTTACAAAAATAATTAATTATTAACCAAAAACATGGTTACAACTTTACTTCCTTTGAAATTATGTACATTAACATAATTAACCCCGCCACAAATAAGAACACAATCTCCTTATTAATCATTTATAGACCACAAGGGCCCTATTCAGAATTTATAAAAGAATTTGGTGAACTAGCTGCTAATTTGGCAGTGTCCTGTGATACGTTAATAATTGTAGGAGACTTTAACATTCATTTTGAGAAAAGTGATGATTCCCTAAAAAAGAACATTCACATCAATCATAGATTCTGTTGGTTTCACACAAAATGTATCAGGTCCTACTCATTATTGTAATCACACACTAGACTTGGTGAAAAAACCTAAATATTCTCCCTCAGTCTTCCACAGTCTCAGACCACTACCTAATTTCATATGAATTGAGTTTAGATATTTAAAAAAATGTACATGCCCACATTACTATATAAATCGCTCACTAACTCCATCTACAGCCTTATCGAATTTAGAAGGGCGCTCGTCAATGCACGTTCAGCGCATCTGTCCTCACTGATTGAAAATAATAAAAACAATCCTAGAGCACTCTTTAATGTAATCTCTAAACTTACAAACAATCGGGCAGCTACTGATCCACAGATCCCAGCTGTTCACACCAGCAATGCTTTTATGGACTTTTTTAACATTGAACATATTAGACAAACAATAAATACCATATTACTAAATCCAGCCTGTCTGTCATCTGGTGTGGATGATATAGAACAAAACATAGAAGAACGACTAGAGGACTTTGACCCACTACCACAGCTAGAACTGGAGAAAATGATCTACTCGTCAAATTGTATGACCTGCACACTTGATGCAATACCAACAAAACTATTTAAAGGAGTATTACCAGTCATAATCAATCCCCTTTTAACAATCATAAATTCGTCCCTTATACTGGATCACGTACACAAAGCATTTAAACTAGCAGTTATTAAACCCCTGATCAAGAAACCGAATCTTGATCCTAGTGTACTATCCAATTACAGACCTTCTCTTCATATTTAAGATCTTAGAAAAAGTTGTGGCCCAACAACTTCCCTCATACTTGCATAAGAATAACATATAAAAAAAAAAATTCAATCTGGTTTTAGGCCACACCATAGCACCGAAACGGCTTTAGTTAAGGTAGCAAACAACCTTCTTCTCACCTCTGATCGAGGCTGCGTATCCATGCTAGTTCTACTCGACCTCAGTGCAGCTTTTTATACAAGTGATCATACTATTCTGCTAGAAAGATTAAAAAACATGGTTGGAATAACAGGAACGGCCCTATCATGGTTTAAGTCTTATCTCACAGATCGTTACCAGTTTGTAAAAGTAAATAATGTTTCTTCTATGCAAAAAAAATGAGATCTGGAATTCCCCAAGGCTCCATCCTAGGACCTTTACTATTCATATTATACATGCTGCCACTGGGCAGAGTTATTAGCAGGCATGGCATTACCTTCCACAGTTATGCAGATGACACACAGTTATACATATCAGCCAAACCAGATGACAAACCTACACTAAAGAAAATGGAGGACTGTGTTAAAGAAGTGAAGCATTGGATGTCATACACTTTCCTTCTGCTAAACAGCGACAAAACCGAGGTTCTCCTTCTAGGTCCAAAACCTGCTATAAATAAAGTATCAGACTTAATACATAATTTTGACTTCCCTGTTCTCCCTAGCTCATCAGCTAAAAATCTGGGTGTCATAATTGATTCAGATCTATCATTTGATCAGCATATAGGTAAAATTAGAAAAACAGTTTTCCTACATCTTCGGAACCTCGCTAAGTTAAGAAATTCCTTATCCCTCCCAGATGCAGAAAAATTTGTTCACGCTTTTAGAGATTAGATTATTGCAATGCACTTTTATCAGAATGCTCCAGCAGAAACTTGAGTGAACTCCAGCTAATTCAAAATGCTGCAGCCAGGGTCCTCACTAAAACTAGAAAATTTGATCATATCAGCCCAGTCTTATCAGCCCTTCACTGGCTCCCAGTTAAATTCCGTATTGATTACAACATTTTTTTACTCACGTATAAATCCCTACATGGTCTCGCCCCTGAATACTTGCGAGACCTCATCACGCACAATGAACCACCAAGATTACTCAGATATCAGGGCGCCGGCCTCTTACTATTACCCAGAATTCATAAGACTTCAGCGGGGGGGGGGGAGCTTTCTCCTACAAAGCCCCTCAGCTCTGGAACAATCTTCCAGCTAGTGTTCGGGACGCAGACACAGTCACTATGTTTAAGTCTAGGCTCAAAACACACTTGTTCAGTTTAGCCTTTGGCAACTAACCTGTCTAGTTTAAGGTTGTCGTTTCAGGAACTCATGGACATGGGGAATCAGGGTAAACGCGGATGATGTGCTCACAATTTCTCTTGTTTGGAGCTGAAGGATGTCCTTGCCTGAGCTCCTTCTGGTTTCCCTCCTCCCAGTCTGTTACAGTCAGATCCGTCACATGCTCTTTTTCTCTGCTGCACTCAACTAAACTAACTGCTTCCCTTTACCGTTTTCTGAGAAAATGGTGGCCCACTGATGGAAGATTGTTTGCTGGATTCTCCTGCGGCCCAGACCAGACCAGACCAGCTGCTCACCTCCATCTACTGCTGCCAGCCTCTGACCACTCACCATGATCAACTACACTGAAGTAGAAATGGACTCTGACTGAAAAGCAACACTGACTGATTCTTCCAATCTGATGCACTATTATTATGCCCCAAGATTGATGTCACTATTATGATTATTATCATTATTATTATTATGTAGCATAATGACACTTCATTGGTGATAATTTAAAATTCAATCTATAGTTTGATCAGAGGAGGATGGGTCTCCTTTGTGAGTCTTGGTTCCTCCCAAGGTTTCTTCCTCCAGCCTTGAGGGAGTTTTTCCTTGCCACTGTCGCCTTCCGCTTGCTCGCATTGGGCTTTGTTTTAAATGTTCTGTTCTGAAACTGCTGCTTTGCGACAACGTCAGTTGTAAAAGGCGCTATACAAATAAAGTTGATTTGATTAAAAACCAGTCTGAAGCATTAAATTCTTAAAGGAACCTACTGTACACGTCTTTTCAAAGTTTATGTTTGGATGTCTTTTCAACTTTAATCCAGTGTTTATTGGATGACATTTATGTACGTGATTTCCACATTGAAATAACGGCTTTAAAAGGACGTCTTTAATGTGACTTTTTTAGTCTTCTTTTCAACGTCAGTGTTTGGACGTCTTTTCAACTTTCATTTTCAACCTTAAAAAAATGCTGATTGAACGACATTTAGGTACGTGATTTCAACGTTGAAAAAACGGCTTTAAAAGGACGTCTTTAATGTGACTTTTTTAGTCGTCTTTTCAACTTCTGTTTCATTTTCACTTTCAACCTTAAAAAAACGTTGATTAGACCACAGTCAAGTACGTTATTTCAACATTGAATCAACGGCTAAATGTTTACTGGGATTGCAGTTAGCACACTACACTGATCAGAGCATTTTATTAAACACATATGGAAACATGCAGTGTCATGCTGAAGGGAGGAGATTGTTATTTAAGTTTAAGTGAAGATGACTGGACTGGAACGACAGCTCTAAAATGAATGAACTCTGAGTGAGAAACCGGAAGGTGGCAGAAGAGAACCGATGTAAAAACACAGAAGAAGAAGACGATGAAGATACGCACTCTTTTCAGTGACCGCGGCGCGTGAGCAGCTCTCCCCAGCCTCAGGGAACAGCTTCATCCCATAAATATGTTTTTTTTTTTTTTTCAAATGACAAACTTTAGCTAGCCTGTTTAACTCTAGCTAGCTCTTTTTTCCTCCTCTGATATAGAAAACATTTAAATGACATGACAAACGCTCATACATGAGTATTTTAATTTGAGTAATTATGTGGTTTGATGGTGTATTTTACAAGATGATGTGAGCATTTTTTATGTCACAGAACCGCTTCCCTCAGTATAAGAAATAAAACTGCTTAAACACATTAAGAAGACAAAGTAGTAGCTACATAGGTTAAAATACATTCTCAATCTCAATGCTTGTTTTTTGGTGTAATGTAATATTTTGAATATATAATTTCACATACACTAATTTTTTGTTAGTGAGTAGCAGTGAGTTTTGGCTGGTGATTAATGGGTTGCAGAAGGTTATATGAAAGCAATAGAAGCTTATTTACTGAGAGAAAAAAAATAAACAAAAGCATGTGAAGTAGTTTATTTTTGGAGCTGTGAAGTTAGTACATTTTTTTCAAAATTAACTATGAACATGAACTAATTCATTTTCTTTATGTAATTATGTAAAGATGGACTGTAGTAAAAAAAAAAAAAGTAGTTTGGGAGTAGGGCAGTGAAAAATGGTGGGCAGGGAGAAAAGCAAATAGGAGGTTAATTTAAGTTATTTAGATGAGATCTTTAGCATCAGTTGTAGCATACTCGTTTGTACTATAACCTCATAATCTTTTACATTTGAAGTTCTGTAGTTAATGAATTTGCATGCATAAGCAGTTTACAGTTACAGGAACGAGGCGTACAAAACTCAAAGAGCACGCGCTGAACTTCTTGTTTGAATTGTTTTTTTAAATCCTGACTATGGATTTTTCTATAAACAGCATGTAGACACCCTAAAGCAACAAAGGAAATGGAAGACTTTAGCTTGAAATAGGCCAGAAAGTGCAGAAACACCTCTGTTGTGTCGCAAAACCTGTAAAGTGCAAAATTTGCATGCATAAGCAGTTTACAGTTACTCAGGAACGAGGCGTACAAAACTCAAAGAGCACGCACAGAACTCGTGCAGCTGACGCACAAAACTCAAAGAGCATGCGCTGAACTTCTTGTTTGAATTGTTTTTTTAAATCCTGACTATGGATTTTTCTATAAACAGCATGAAGACATCCTAAAGCAACAAAGGAAATGGAAGACTTTAGCTTGAAATAGGCCAGAAAGTGCAGAAACACCTCTGTTGTGTCGCAAAACCTGTAAAGTTTATTGGACGTATAACAAGCCCATATGTTTAATTCCAATATATTCAACACTATTAACTCTATTGAGAGAAAATCCCAGTTACGTTAGCCCTCATATCTCAGCTTTGGGATGAAAATAATCACACCCCTGTGTAAGTCAGGGTCTCCTAAATCAACAACGTGAGTTTAGAGGAAGTCTGAGACGGTCAAAAATTTAGTACAAAAAAAAAAAATAAAATAAAAAATAAAAAAATAAATAAACACAATGGGGTACCCTTTATTTTATTTTTTTTTGGGTGAAAACTGTGACCTCCTCAGATCTTCTCCAAACCCACACCGTGTGTCAGGGAAGTCCTGACAAAGACAGTGGTGTGGTTATTTTCGCTCTACCATATCCCAAAGCTGAGATATGGAGACCTCTTCTAGTCCATAAAATGTATAACTGTATATATCAAGATGGGATTCCTATTTCCAGTCAAGCTAGGTAAACACATGAGTAGAGGGTAACCTTTAAGTTTTACGTTTGATATTAATTTTTTTTTGTGCGATTCTTTTTGGCACCCATCAGGTTCCATACAGGATTCGCTAAAAATAAACAACAAGCTTGCGTCACTACTTGGATCGCTCTGGTTGCTACGAGAATTGAGAATAGTCTCGTGCAGCTTTTTGGAACCTTCAGCACATGCTAAAAATAAACAGCATGCTCACGTCATCATTTGGAACGCTCCGGTTTCTACAAGAATTAAGAACAGGCTTTTGCAGCTTTTTGGAATCTTCAGGATGCGCTAAAAATAAACAGCAGGCTCACGCCACCCTTTTTAACGCTCCGGTTGCTACGAGAATTAAGAATTTGCTCGCGCAACATTTTGGAATGTTACAGATGCGCTAAAAAAAAAATAAAGATTAGGCTCGCGCCTCTTTTGTAAATGCTCCATGTGCTGAGTGAAGTATAGAATAGGCTCGCGCAGCTTTTTGGAGCCTTCAGGATTCCAAGGATTATGGAATCAGATTTGTGCCAAAAATGAATCGCTCCATGGCTTTAGTGCGTGAGTTCTGAGTTCTGCGTGTGCTCTCTGAGTTTTGTGCACCAGCAGCACGAGTTCTGTGCACGAGCTCTCTGAGTTTTGTACACTGGATCCTTGAGTTTTGCAAGCAGTTTTGGCAAAAAGCTCTCGTGTGGACGGGTTTTCTCAGGGGTGCCTTCCCATTGGCTAATGAGTTTTTGAGTGACAACTCAGTGCCCAAGGCATTTTGGACTGCACATGCGTACACCTCCTTGTATCAATGCAATCAATGCAGATATTGAGGTAATGTTCTGTCTAAAACAAAGCATTAAAGATTTTACTGTGAGTACAAACCTGTTTGTCCCTCATTACCAGATACTGATCTGAGGTAAATGCACACCGATGTCTGTTTACTCAGGATGAAACAGAATAAATGAGCGCTTATTTGTTTATTTGTAAATTATTATTCATGAGTGCTTGAGCCCCTGTTCAGAAACCTATCGTGTACTAACATAGTGGTTCTTCGCTTTTCCATAATCGCTGTTAGATTATTTAAATGCCCAAATTTTATTTTGAAGATCACAGTTTTGAACAAATGCCATATGTGCATTTTGTTACAGGAGGTCTCAGAGAACAGAGAAACATCACAGACAAGAGTGTTCCTGCTCCTTTAATGAATACAAATTTGCTTAATATCTAGCTCACACATTACTTCCTGGAAAACACCAGATGTAAAGTTTGAACCACGATCTGATTGAATCTCACGAGGCAGCCCAAACCGAGAAAAGAACTGAAACAAACACTCAATTATAGTTCTTGCCTTAATGTTTCTCAAGGGTACAGCCTTCGGAAATCTAGTACACACATCCAATATAGTGAACAGATACTCATAACCCTTTTTTGTTTTGTGCAAAGATCCAACACAATCTATCGTCACTCGCAAAAATGGCTCTTCCACCACAGGAAGAGTACACAATGGTGCACAAGGCACTTTCTGATTTGGCTTTCCGGCTAGCTGACAAGCATGACATGTCCGACAGTAGGAGATTACATCTCGATGCATCTTCGGCCAATAAAAATAACGCAAGACTCTCTCTTGGGCTTTACGAA